>NW_028188676.1:0-102000 GCF_978046115.1 Saccoglossus kowalevskii
GCATCATTTTGCCCCAATAGCACACTGTTAGGCCACGTGGCTGGGCACCCATGGGGTGGGGGCTTCTAACCTCATTAATATGCATAACTGTTATAACTCAAGCACTGTTGTAGTTAGGATGATGAATCCTGTGTTATTATGACAACCTTGAACAAGAGATTCGATTAAAATAACAAATGACCATATATGGTCATGTGAGCTCATTAATATGCATAACTGTCATATCTCAAACACTGTTGCAGTTAGGAAGTGGAATCCTGTGTTATTATGACAACATTGAACAAAAGATTTGATTAAAATAACAGATGACCATATATAGTCATGTGAGCTCATTAATATGCGTAATCGTTATATCTCAAACACTGTTGCAGTTAGGAAGATGCAACCTGTGTTATTATGACAACATTTAACAATTGATTTGATTAAAATAACAGATGACCATATATGGTCATGTGAACTCATTAATATGCATAACCATTATATCTTAAACACTGTTGCAGTTAGGAAGATGAATCCTGTGTTATTATGACAACAGTGAACAAGAGATTTGATTAAAATAACAGATGACCATATATGGTCATGTGAACTCATTAATATGCATAACCATTATATCTTAAACACTGTTGCAGTTAGGAAGATGAATCCTGTGTTATTATGACAACAGTGAACAAGAGATTTGATTAAAAATAACAGATGACCATATATGGTCATGTGAACTCATTAATATGCAAAGCAGTCATATCTAAAACACTGTCACAGAGGAGGACATGTAACAAGAGTCATTATGAAGACATTGAATGAAAGATGTAACTGACATTAGAAATGGCTATATATGATTATGTAATCTCATTATTGTGCATAAGAACATGGCTCATTATATATCCTGAAAACCATATTTCGATAACCAAATCAGGTAAATACATGGTACCAACTTCATTTGGACCTCATGTTACTGATAATTCAAGCTACTTGATTGTCTAACATGTGACCACATTAATTATGAAACAGAATCTTGTCAGCTTGGGCCCCGGTGACGCCGCTTGCGGCTTTAATTAGGGGCCCAAGCCCAAAGGGCGAGGCCCCTATTATTATCGTTCAGTTTTTTCTTTCTTTCTTTCTTTCTTTCTTCCGTAACTTTTTTCGTCAAGCCGTTTGAGAAAACCGCTGAACGGAGTGGTCTGATATTGCTCTATACTGATAGTCCCTAATGTGAACTGGTGCAACATGCTTTCAGAATTTCGATTGGTCAATTAGTTTGGCAGCCATATTGGATTGAAATAAAACCGGAAGTGGCTGTTTGACCACTTTCTGAGGGTCTAGGCGTCTCGATTTTTTTATGGCATATAGTACAACTCATGTGTAATAGATATCAGCAATAAAAACTTTAGCGGTCATGTGACTTTTCCCGCCATTTTGTTTTCCCTAAAAACGGCAAAAAAAACTTAAAAATCTTCTTCTTCAGAACCACCAAGCAGAATGCTCTCATATGTAGTATTCATCTTCTATATATGAATCCCATTTATGTTTGCAAAAATTATTGTGATTGGTCACGTGGTTTGGCCGCCATATCGGGTTTCTTCTAAACAGGAAGTAGTTTTTTTACTCATGCCACACTTGAGAGATTATTTTCCATATTGCTGTATGGCATCTCTATATCAATCTCTTTCAGAAACCTAAAAAAAATTTCAGATCAGTCACATGGTTTGGCCGCCATTTTGGATTTTAAGTAAAATTGACCAAAAGTTTGGGTATTTGTTTCTCAGAGACGATTCAACCAATCTACTAGATGTTTCTATATTTACCATGCATGGCCTTAGCTGCATACGAGAAAAATAATATTATTATGATCAGTCACGTGGTTTGGCCGCCATCTTGGATTTTGTGAAAATAGAAATTATGCAACTACATGTTTTGTATTAGTCTGATTTCTTTCAAATTTTGTATGTGCATTTGTGTCATCAGATGCATCATTTTGCCCCAATAGCACACTGTTAGGCCACATGGCTGGGCACCCATGGGGTGGGGGCTTCTAACCTCATTAATATGCATAACTGTTATAACTCAAGCACTGTTGTAGTTAGGATGATGAATCCTGTGTTATTATGACAACCTTGAACAAGAGATTCGATTAAAATAACAGATGACCATATATGGTCATGTGAACTCATTAATATGCATAACCATTATATCTCAAACACTGTTGCAGTTAGGAAGATGAATCCTGTGTTATTATGACAACAGTGAACAAGAGATTTGATTAAAATAACAGATGACCATATATGGTCACGTGAACTCATTAATATGCATAACCATTATATCTCAAACACTGTTGCAGTTAGGAAGATGAATCCTGTGTCATTATGACAACAGTGAACAAGAGATTTGATTAAAATAACAGAAGACCATATATGGTCATGTGAACTCATTAATATGCATAACCATTATATCTTAAACACTGTTGCAATTAGAAAAATGAATCCTGTGTTATTATGACAACAGTGAACAAGAGATTTGATTAAAATAACACATGACCATATATGGTCATGTGAACTCATTAATATGCAAGCAGTCATATCTAAAACACTGTCGCAGAGCAGGACATGTAACAAGTGTCATTATGAAGACATTGAATGAAAGATGTAACTGACATTAGAAATGGCTATATATGATTATGTAATCTCATTATTGTGCATAAGAACATGGCTCATTATATATCCTGAAAACCATATTTCGATAACCAAACCAGGTAAATACGTGGTACCAACTTCATTTCGACCTCATGTTACTGATAATACAATCTACCTGCAGCTGATTGTCTAACATGTGACCTCATTAATTATGAAACAGAATCTTATCAGCTTGGGCCCCGGTGACGCCGCTTGCGGCTTTAATTAGGGGCCCAAGCCCAAAGGGCGAGGCCCCTATTCTTATTGTCCGGTTTTTTCTTCTTCTTTCTTCCGTAACTTTTTTCGTCAAGCCGTTTGAGAAAACCGCTGAACAGAATGATCCGATAATGCTCTATACTGATAGTCCCTAATGTGAACTGGTGCAACATGCTTTCAGAATTTAGATTGGTCAATTAGTTTGGCAGCCATATTGGATTGAAATAAAACCGGAAGTGGCTGTTTGACCACTTTCTGAGGGTCTAGGCGTCTAGATTTTGTTATGGTATATAGTACAACTCATGTGTAATAGATATCTGCAATAAAAACTTTAGCGGTCACGTGACTTTTCCCGCCATTTTGTTTTTCCTAAAAACGGCAAAAAATACTTGAAAATCTTCTTCTTCAGAACCACCTAGCAGAATGCTCTCATATGTTGTATTTAGCTTCTATATATGAATCCCATTTACGTTTGAAAAAATGTTTACGATTGGTCACGTGGTTTGGCCACCATTTTGGATTTCTTCTAAACAGGAAGTAGTTTTTTACTCTGGCAACACTTGAGGGAATATTTTCAATTTTGCTTCATGGCATCTGTGTATCAAGCCCTTTCAGAAACCTAAAAAAAAATTCAGATCAGTCACATGGTTTGGCCGCCATTTTGGATTTTAAGCAAAATTGACCAAAAGTTTGGGTATTTGTTTCTCAGAGACGATTCAACCAATCTACTAGATGTTTTTATATTTACCATGCCTGGCCTTAGCTGCATACGAGAAAAATAATATTATTTTGATCAGTCACGTGGTTTGGCCGCCATCTTGGATTTTGTGAAAATAGAAATTATGCAACTACATGTTTTGTATTAGTCTGATTTCTTTCAAATTTTGTATGTGCATTTGTGTCATCAGATGCATCATTTTGCCCCAATAGCACACTGCTAGGCCACGTGGCTAGGCACCCATGGGGTGGGGGCTTCTAACCTCATTAATATGCATAACTGTTATAACTCAAGCACTGTTGTAGTTAGGATGATGAATCCTGTGTTATTATGACAACCTTGAACAAGAGATTCGATTAAAATAACAAATGACCATATATGGTCATGTGAGCTCATTAATATGCATAACTGTCATATCTCAAACACTGTTGCAGTTAGGAAGTGGAAACCTGTGTTATTATGACAACATTGAACAAAAGATTTGATTAAAATAACAGATGACCATATATAGTCACGTGAGCTCATTAATATGCGTAATCGTTATATCTCAAACACTGTTGCAGTTAGGAAGATGAATCCTGTGTCATTATGACAACAGTGAACAAGAGATTTGATTAAAATAACAGATAACCATATATGGTCATGTGAACTCATTAATATGCACAACCATTATATCTTAAACACTGTCGCAGTTAGGAAGATAAATCCTGTGTCATTATGACAACAGTGAACAAGAGATTTGATTAAAATAACAGATAACCATATATGGTCATGTGAACTCATTAATATGCATAGCAGTCATATCTAAAACACTGTCGCAGTTAGGAAGATGAATCCTGTGTTATTATGACAACAGTGAACAAGAGATTTGATTAAAATAACAGATGACCATATATGGTCATGTGACTCATTAATATGCATAACCATTATATCTTAAACACTGTTGCAGTTAGGAAGATGAATCCTGTGTTATTATGACAACAGTGAACAAGAGATTTGATTAAAATAACAGATGACCATATATGGTCATGTGAACTCATTAATATGCAAAGCAGTCATATCTAAGCACTGTCGCAGAGCAGGACATGTAACTAGTGTCATTATGAAGACATTGAATGAAAGATGTAACTGACATTAAAAATGGCTATATATGATTATGTAATCTCATTATTAAGAACATGGCTCATTATATATCCTGAAAACCATATTTTGATAACCAAACCAGGTAAATACATGGTACCAACTTCATTTTGACCTCATGTTACTGATAATTCAAGCTACCTGATTGTCTTACATGTGACCACATTAATTATGAAACAGAATCTTGTCAGCTTGGGCCCCGGTGACGCCGCTTGCGGCTTTAATTAGGGGCCCAAGCCCAAAGGGCGAGGCCCCTATTCTTATTGTCCGGTTTTTTCTTCTTCTTTCTTCTATGGAGAGAGGACGTGCTTTACTGGAGCTCCAGGATATTGGTTCATTTTAAGCCAGGGAAGTGCTTCTATTGTTTAATTTTACCACCACTATTATCGTGGTACTTTCTATATCATTTCTACTTGGTTTTTGTTTTCTAATACCAGCGGATTGCTGAGATTTTTGTTTGATTTTATTTTTGTGTTGGTTTGTGTGGGGCTGGCAAGATGGCCGCCCCCACTTATCGACCACCTGGCGTTTCACTTACGCGAAAACACGCTGTGAGGTGCGCCTCATTTGAAAACTTTACAGTTGAACAGTATGTCTCTGCAATTGGCGCTGTTATTGGAGATGAAAATATCATAGCTGCGTCCAGAATGAACCGCTCTGTCGTTGTTTTTCTGTCTTCAACAGACTTGGTTGACTATGTCATAAGTTTGGGTATTGTCATTGAGGAGCAACTTGTTTGCATTGAACAGCTGGTGAAACCTGCAACACGTGTCATATTATCCAACGTTCCACCATTTATTCCTGATTCTTTACTTGTAAAGGAATTGTCTGTTTATGGGCGTGTTGTGGGAAGTATGCGTACGATCTCTCTAGGATGCAAGTCAGAATCCTTGAAACACGTTAAATCTTTCCGTAGACAAGCATTTGTTTTATTGAAGAGTGAGCATATTAACGGGTTAATTAGTGTTATGTTTGAGGGTCGTCCTTATTCTGTGTATATTTCAACTGATGAAATGCGCTGTTTTCAATGTAAAGAGACTGGACATATACGCAGAAATTGTCCTCGCAACCTGACTGATGACACTAATGTGAGTTTGAACAAACTCAATGGAATGAATAACGAAACGGTCACACCAATGGAAACCAATATTGACACTAATGACACCACAGTTAATGACATAATCGAAAGCATTATTACTGAAAGTATAAATGTTGCTCTTACAAAATCAATTAAACGTATTGAAACTAAATCAAAAACTGTTTCAAGTTCGTCCCACGCAAAGAAGCAAGCTAAAATTGATAATACTAATGATGATAATCACAACACCCAACATGGAAAAACGAATAATGATCATGAAAACACAAAAACTGATAACAATATAAATGTTAGTAACAAGTTGACAAATGACAATAACACCACCAATGGTAATACTACAACAAACAAAGAGGTAAACACCATCAGCGACACTTTTATTGATCCTTTTGATAGAAATGCACATATATTATCCGAAGAAGAGAGGGTACGACCCCCTCCTTCAACAACATCCTACTTTCTTACCCCACCCCCGAAACCCAATCCAATGGTGGGGGCGAGTGATGAAAGTGACTTTGATAATGAGGACAACATTAGTGAGTGTTCAGACATAGCGTCCATACACTCTGATATCTCAGATCAAATATATCAATCAGATCAATCTGGGGATACGATACAATTTGATCAACTCATGAAATTATTGAAAGACATCAAAGGTTCAAAAAAAATCGTAGATCGATGCTTGGACTACTGCTCTGACGCACGTAAATTATACAAGTCTTTTAAGCTACTTCGGAACTCTGGTGTTCCTGGTGCATTAGAAAAAGCTCGCATTCAGAAGTACTAATAAAACTTCAGAGTTACATAAAGTCTCGTAACCTACAATATAAGTCGTAATGTATCACACTTTTTCCTTTATTACCATTATATTTGTCAATAGTATATCTAGTGCATGTCAGTCCACTGACTGCTCTAATAGAATGCCTCCCTCATCGACCACGCATTCACAAGTGGTTGCTATAGCAATATGGATAATGTACATTAAATGGTTTCACTTGACAACTAAGAGTCTGCATAACGTGGACTATAAACCCTCTATCACAACTACTAGTAATTACATAAACAACACTATGGAAGAAATGTATTTTCACAGCATACACATTCTCTGCTCACGTGCCGTTACCATGGTGATATTGATAATCACCACTGAATGGCATGTCTTGGTTACAGACAGTCTGCACATCGTGGACTATAAACTCTTTATCTCAACTATTACTAACTACATATGTATCGCCGCAGAAGAAATATATTTTCACAATGCTCACGTTTTTTGCCTGTATTATGTTGCCATGGTGATATTGATAATCACCACTGAATGGTATGTCTTGGTTACAGACGGTCTACACATCGTGGACAATAAACTCTTTATCATAATCAAAATAAACTGTATATGCCAACATCAAAATAAAGTATACTTTTATATTCTACTAGTCTCCTTTGTGCATAACACAGCCGTGGTGACCTTTGCCTTTCAAACCTCACACTTGACTACATTTAGTCTACATGTCACGGACTATAAAGCTCATGCCCAAACTAAAACAAATTATATACGTATTTTCAAAATCAGCATGTATTATATCTCACAGACGTCTTGCCTACATGTTACGGTGATAAGTACTAGTATGTTTGAGTGGGCTATTAAGCACTCGCCGAGTCTACATATCGTGGACTATAAACTCTTTGTTATAGTAAACTGTGTATTCTGCTCTGAAAGCAAAGTATATTTGAATATATTTATTCCAATGGTAATGTGTTTTTGTGTCGGTACCACGGTGATACGAATTGTCAGATATTCCCGCCGACATGCACCTAGTCTACACTCTGTGGACTATAAACTCGTTTTTAACTTAGAAATAAACTGTACATATATTTTTAAACAAATGTTATATATCTCTATTACACTAATATTATACACACTCGGTGTTTTCACAGCGGCTTGCTGCAACTTCCTTGCCTTTAAGCGTAGCTGCCCAATATCACCCAATCTACTCACTGAGTATTTCAAGCTATACACCCAACCTATAACGAACTGCATATACGTTAGTATAAATAAAACAATATATATTTATACTTTACAAGCACATTCAAATACGTTCATCGTAGTGATATTATACCTTATCACTAAGTACACTTGTTTGCTTGTTTACAGTAAAGTTTATTATAAACTCTGTGCTGAAACACCAAATAACTACTGTATTTCAAAATATAATATATATGCTTTCACGTCACCAGATAACCTTATGACCGACATAAGATCATGTATTGTCACTTTGTGTCTTCTATGCTTATTAGCATTGAACAGTACAACAATTACTATGTTAATGACCTCGATATCTACTTATCAACACAAGATATATTTCTTTATAACGCATCTCTACTTGTCATGTACTACCGATTGTTATTACTACATCTTATCATGCTGAACATCTCTGTGGCAACATGGAATGTAAATGGATGCCGTGATTCTTTAAAACGTCACAGTGTTTTCAACTATTTAAAACTAAACCAGAATGCCGATCTATGTTTTCTGCAAGAAACCCACTCGCTTCATGCTGACGAAGCCAGGTGGCAAATTGTATGGCGCGCTCCTATTGCTTTCTCACATGGCACCACAACATCAGCAGGTGTTGCCATTCTTGTGTCTCCAAACAAAAACATCACAATCAACTCTTCACGTAGTATAGTCAATGGCAGGTTATTACACGTCAATGCTACTGTAAACGGATCCAGGTACCACTTATTGAATGTATATGCACCCACAAATGGTGTTGAGCGTTCTGCATTTTTTAACACATTGAAAAAAAACCATAAATGAACTTGATAAAAATGACTGTATAATTGTGGGCGGAGATTTTAACTGCACCTTAAATCCATCGCTCGACCGCAACCGCACGTTTGAACCCAATGCCCCTTCAACACAAGTATTGCAAAATATTGTTAATCGTTTTAAGTTCATAGACGCCTGGCGTCGCTTCCACGGCAACACCAGGGCATTTACTTGGTCAAGAGGTGACAGTTACTCCCGACTGGACAGGTTCTACATCACTAACACGCTAGCATCAAAAATCATTAGTGTGTTAATTGACTCTGCATCAACTCTATCCGATCATAAACCTTTAAAACTTGTTATAGCACAGAAAAAGGTTGGAAATCACCCTCCACTCTGGTGTTTTAATACCAGTCTTTTAGAAGACAAAACGTTCTGCGAAACCATTGCCGATTTCTGGTCGCAATGGCGAATACAAAAGTCAAAATACTCAAAAATACAACTGTGGTGGGACGTTGGCAAATACAAAATTAAAGAACTAACAAAACAATACTGTAGCAACAAATCGCAAAATAACAAACTTGAAAAGAATAAACTGCAAAACGAAATTGATAATATCGAGACACGTCTTGCGAACGACCCATCTCTCAAAAACATATATGAACAAAAGAAAAGTGCACTGCGTGAACTGAAAAAACTTGAAACACGTGGGGCTAATATTCGTTCGCGCCATAAACTACTGAACGAATCCGATGAATGTTGTGCTTTTTTCTTAGATCTTGAAAGAAACAAGGGTTCCAAACGCACAATATCTCAGCTACGTAATCACAGCAATACTCTCACTGAAAACCCAAAAGACATTCGCCACATCGTTAAAGAGTTTTATTCCGATTTGTTCTCCCCTGACCCTGTTTGCATGGAGGCTCAAAATGAAATTCTTCAAAATCTGCCTCAACTTAGCGATGATGCAATCTCCCTGTGCGATGAACAAATCTCTTTTGAAGAGCTTTCTGCTTCGGTTAAACTTATCCCTAATGGGAAAACTCCCGGAATAGATGGACTTCCCTGTGAATTTTTTAAGCAATTTTGGCCCGTAATCGGGCACGACTTACATGAGGTTCTTTTAGCATCCATCGAGGATGGCGCACTCCCTTTGTCATGTCAAAGGGCAGTCATTGCACTACTTCCAAAAAAAGGGGATAATACACTCATCAAAAACTGGAGACCAGTCAGTCTGCTCACCACAGACTATAAACTCTTTACCAAAACAATCTCACTACGACTAAAGACTGTACTTGGGGACATAATCCACATAGACCAGAGCTATACCATTCCAAATAGACAGATTTATGACAACATCCACCTTCTCCGTGACACTGTGACATACGGCAACAAATGTAACCTACCTCTAGGTATTGTCTCACTTGATCAGTCCAAAGCGTTTGATAGAGTCAACCATGACTACCTTTTTAATGTGCTAAAGGCATTTGGCTTTGGCAATATTTTTATCCAATATATTCAAATGATCTACACTAATGCGCAAAGCATCGCTCGTGTCAATAGTTCATTGACCGCTCCAATCCCATTTCTTCGGGGCATTCGACAAGGTTGCGCCCTCTCTGGTCAGTTGTATGCCCTAGCAATAGAGCCGCTGCTGCATAAAATTAGATCGGCAAGCAACATTGAAGGATTACAAATACCACATTACAGAGATCGCAAATGCAATTTAACTGCATACGCTGACGATGTCAGCTTTTTTATCACAAGGGATTCTGACTTTTTAAAATTATCGCACTGGATTGCTGTGTACGAAAAAGCATCAAATGCTAAAGTGAACCATGAAAAATCACAAGGGCTATGGGTAGGAGCTTGGAAAAATAGAACTGACGCTCCTATGGGCATCCAATGGAATAACACAGGGCTAAAAATGCTTGGAGTTTATATTGGGAATACTGTCGAGTTTGTCAATAAAAACTGGGAGAATGCACTCAATAAGGTAAAGTCTAAATTAGACTGGTGGGGGCGCTTCGCTGCCTCTATCTCCTATAGAGGCCGCATTATTGTCATTAACCAGCTTGCTGCATCTAAAATCTTTCACCCTCTGATCTGTCTGGTCCCGCCTGTCTCATTTGTCAGAGAAGCGGAGCGACTTTTTATTGCTTTTCTGTGGCATGGACATCATTGGAAACCAGCTGAGCTGGTCTACATTCCTCTTAAACTTGGTGGACAAGGCATGGTCCACATCTCAAGCCGGATGAAAGCATTCAGACTACAGTATATTCAGAGATATCTATACTCATCAATTGTCCACCCATGTTTTAGTTTCACTGATCACTTTCTGCAGCACTCATCCAACTTGAATTTTACAAAACAGCTATTCATTATACAAATGCCCCCCATTTTACCTCAACACACAGAATCATTTTATTATGACATTTTAAGTACATGGGCTAGCTTTAAAACAATCCGCAAAGGCAAACCATCATCGGTACACGACATCTTAAATGAACCACTTTTTAACAACAATCTTATACTGCACCATGTCGAGAAAATCCCCCTCGTGTGTCAGCCATTTGTTGACGCTAAAATTGTAAAAATAGGTGATCTGATTGACCACAATAATAGAAGATGGTTACCATATGACGAATTGCATAGCGCTATTCACATACAATCAAAACGCGTACTCGAACAAATACTCAAAAAAATAAAGAAATCTATCCCACAGAACTTTGTCAATAAAATAGACGCATATCTATGCAACATGCAACAAGACATACCACTGAATAGCAACTACAACGTTGAACTCAGCTACATAACCGACAAGGTCACACTTAACGTTCCCTTATATAAACAAGAAAAGGGGGAAATTTACAAATTTATCATCCTCGCTCAGTTTCACACTCGACTACCAGATCACATAGACACCATCTGGAGAGATCTGTTATCCCTACCTGATGCTATAAAATGCAACTTATATATGATTATGTAATCTCATTATTAAGAACATGGCTCATTATATATCCTGAAAACCATATTTTGATAACCAAACCAGGTAAATACATGGTACCAACTTCATTTTGACCTCATGTTACTAATAATTCAAGCTACCTGATTGTCTAACATGTGACCACATTAATTATGAAACAGAATCTTGTCAGCTTGGGCCCCAGTGACGCCGCTTGCGGCTTTAATTTCTTTCTTCTTTCTTTCTTTCTTTCTTCCGTAACTTTTTTCGTCAAGCCGTTTGAGAAAACCGCTGAACGGAATGGTCTGATAATGCTCTATACTGATAGTCCCTAATGTGAACTGGTGCAACATGCTTTCAGAATTTCGATTGGTCAATTAGTTTGGCAGCCATATTGGATTGAAATAAAACCGGAAGTGGCTGTTTGACCACTTTCTGAGGGTCTAGGCGTCTAGATTTTTTAATGGTATATAGTACAACTCATGTGTAATAAATATCAGCAATAAAAACTTTAGCGGTCATGTGACTTTTCCCGCCATTTTGTTTTTCCTAAAAACGGCAAAAAACACTTAAAAATCTTCTTCTTCAGAACCACCAAGTAGAATGCTCTCATATGTAGTATTTAGCTTCTATATATGAATTCCATTTATGTTTGAACATTTTTTTACGATTGGTCACGTGGTTTGGCCACCATTTTGGATTTCTTCTAAACAGGAAGTAATTTTTTACTCTGGCAACACTTGAGGGATTATTTTCAATTTTGCTTCATGGCATCAGTGTATCAAACCCTTTCAAAAATCTAAAAAAAAATTCAGATCAGTCACATGGTTTGGCCGCCATTTTGGATTTTAAGCAAAATTGACAAAAAGTTTGGGTATTTGTTTCTCAGAGGCGATTCAACCAATCTACTAGATGTTTTTATATTTACCATGCCTGCCCTTAGCTTCATATGAGAAAAATAATATTATTTTGGTCAGTCACATGGTTTGGCCGCCATCTTGGATTTTGTGAAAATAGACATTATGCAACTACATGTTTTGTATTAGTCTGATTTCTTTCAAATTTTGTATGTGCATTTGTGTTATCAGATGCATCATTTTGCCCCAATAGCACACTGCTAGGCCACGTGGCTGGGCACCCATGGGGTGGGGGCTTCTAACCTCATTAATATGCATAACTGTTATAACTCAAACACTGTCGCAGTTAGGGTGATGAATCCTGTGTTATTATGACAACGTTGAACAAGAGATTTGATTAAAATAACAGATGACCATATATGGTCATGTGAGCTCATTAATATGCATAACCATTATATCTTAAACACTGTTGCAGTTAGGAAGATGAATCCTGTGTTATTATGACAACAGTGAACAAAAGATTTGATTAAAATAACAGATGACCATATATGGTCATGTGAACTCATTAATATGGATAACCATTATATCTTAAACACTGTTGCAGTTAGGAAGATGAATTCTGTGTTATTATGACAACAGTGAACAAGAGATTTGATTAAAATAACAGATGACCATATATGGTCATTTGAACTCATTAATATGCAAAGCAGTCATATCTAAAACACTGTCGCAGAGCAGGACATGTAACTAGTGTCATTATGAAGACATTGAATGAAAGATGTAACTGACATTAGAAATGGCTATATATGATTATGTAATCTCATTATTGTGCATAAGAACATGGCTCATTATATATCCTGAAAACCATATTTCGATAACCAAACCAGGTAAATACATGGTACCAACTTCATTTCGACCTCATGTTACTGATAATACAAGCTACCTGATTGTCTAACATGTGACCTCATTTATTATGAAACAGAATCTTGTCATGATAGATCAGCTTGGGCCCCGGTGACGCCGCTTGCGGCTTTAATTATTATTATTATTATTCCGCCAGATTTTTCGCTAAGCGCCATTCGAACACCGTTGCACATATCTTGAAAATGTTTGCACATGTTTGTAAAGTCTGATGAGATCTAGTGCATATCCTAAGATGACGCATATTGGTCACGTGGTACGGCGGCCATTTTGAATTTAAGGCGAAAAATGGCATGCTCATTTAAACACCTTTCTGAGGGTCTAGGAGTCTCAAACTTTCGCTTAAAAGAAGCATTGACCCTAGAGCTACGTATTTCATGAAAAAAAAGTTGAACGGTCATGTGACTTTTTTTTCTAGAATTTTCTGAAATATTGTTTTGCATCTCATTTGCATAATTTTGATCGTATCAAAATTCCACGCCATAATTTTGAAGAACATCATACATACTACAGGTTAATCAAAGAATCATGGAAATGCGACCAGTAGTTTTGGAGCAGTTGATTTATGAATATTTTTCACATTTTATATAAAATAGTCAGCAATGTTGCATTGTGGGAAAGGGGGGAGGGCCCATATACAATACACATTGAATTGACATATATTGAGAACTATTGCACATACAAACATGGAACTAACGATATATTGAAGACATTGGACAAGAAAATTGACCAAAACATTGGATGACCATATATGGTCATAGAACTCCTTAAATATGCATGTCTTTAATATCTCAGGCACTATTGCATGTACAAACATGGAACCAATGCTTTATTGAAGACATTGGACAAAAGAATTGACCAACATAGTTGATGACCATATATGGTCATAGAACTCATTAAATATGCATATCCATAATATCTCTAGCACTTTAAAAGATAGAGACATGTACCCAAACCTATATTGAAAGCATTGGACGAGAGAATTGACCAACACATTCGATGACCATATATAGTCATGCAACTCATTAAATATGCATGTCTCTAATGCCACAGGCACTATTGCAAGCACAAACATGGAACCAATGCTATATTGAAGACATTGGACAAAAGAATTGACCAACATATTTGATGACCATATATGGTCATATAACTCATTATATATGCATGTCTCTAATATATTATGCACTATTGCAATTACAAACATGGTACCAACCCTATATTGAAAACAGTGGACAACAAAATTGACCAACATAGTTCATGACCATATATGGTCATAGAACTCATTAAATATGCATGTCTCTAATATCTTATGTACTATTGCAAGTACAAACTTGGAACCAACGCTATATTGAAGACATTGGCCGAGAGAATTGACTAACATATTCTATGACCATATATGGTCATAAAACTCATTAAATATGCATATCCATAATATCTCGAGCACTTTTAAACATAGAGACATGTACCCAATCTTATATTGAAGACATTGGACATGAGAATTGACCAACACATTCGATGACCATATATGGTCATAGAACTCATTAAATATGCATGTCTCTAATATCTCAGGCACTATTGCAAACACAAACATGGAACCAATGTTATATTGAAGACATTGGACAAGAGAATTGACCAACACATTTGATGACTATATATGGTCATAGAACTCATTAAATATGCATGGCTATAATATCTCGGACACTATCACATATACAAACATGGAACCAACGTTAATTTTCAGGGCTATTGCAAACAGTCATACATGGCCATGCATTGCATGTGACTTCGCCATGTGCCATGGTCTTGAAAACCGGTGATTGCTGCTATGCAGCTATATTTAGGTTTTCAAGACACATGTCTTGGAAACCTTTTGTAATTGTTATGTTTTTTATTATTAGGTTTTCAAGACACATGTCTTGGAAACCTTTTGTAATTGTTATGTTTTTTATTAGGTTTTCAAGACACATGTCTTGGAAACCTTTTGTAATTGTTATGTTTTTTATTATTAGGTTTTCAAGACACATGTCTTGGAAACCTATTGTAATCGTTATGTTTTTTATTAGGGTTTCGAGCCCATTTGGTCGAAACCCTTTTGTAATTGTTCCGTTTATTATTATTATTATTATTATTATTATTATTATTCTTCCGCCTAAATTTTTGGTCACGCTTTATGTCAACACCGTTGGACCGATCAGTTCCATACTTGCCACAAAGGTAAAGCTGTATGAGATCTGGTGCATATCCTAAGTTCAGACACATAGGTCACATGACCAGGCCGCCATCTTGGATTAAAGGCGAAATTTTTAATGCCGAATTGCGCATCTTTCTGAGGGTCTGAGTGCTCCAATTTTTTTATGATAGTAGCAGTGCGACAAGGGCTACAAATTTCATCAAAAAAAACTTTAGCGGTCACGTGACTTTTTTTTTTAGAATTTTTTTAAATTTTGTTTTGCATCTCATTTGCATAATTTTCGACAAATCAACTAACCCTGAATAACTTTGAAAGATCATATGACATAGTATTTAATTCCAAAAGATGGAAGTCCAGGCGAAAAGCCGTTTTTTATAAGAAGATTTTAGAATGTTTTTTCATATTTTTTTGTTCTTTTATATGGTCACGTGACCTCATTTTATAGACATAATTGCAATATCTTAAGCACTGTTACAGTTAGGAACATGCAACTAGTGCAATATTGAAGTGATGGTATATGAAATTCTACTAACAAACAAGATGCCCATATATGGTCATGTGATCTCATTAAATATGCATAAATGTAATATATCAAGCACTGTTACAGATAGGGACATGCAACCTGTGCAATATAGAAGCTATAAGACACGAGATGTGACTAACTAATGTGATGACCATATATGGTCATGTGACTTCATCAAATATGCATAAATGTAATAACTCAAGCACAGTTACAGATGGGAACATGCAACCAGTGCAATATTGAAGTGATGGTACATGAAATTTTACTAACAAACAAGATGACCATATATGGGCATGTGACCTCATTGAATATGCATAAATGTAATATATTAAGCACTGCAAGAGTTAGGGACATGCATCCTGTGCAATATCGAAGGTATGGGTCAAGAGATGTGACTAACTAATGTGATGACCATATATGGTCATGTGACTTCATTAAATATGCATAATTGAATTATCTCAAGCATTGTTACAGTTAGAAACATGCAACCTGTGCAATATCGAAGCTGTGAGACAAGAGATGTGACTAACTAATGTGATGACCATATATGGTCATGTAACTTCATCAAATATGCATACATGAAATAACTCAAGCACTGTTACAGACATGAACATGCAACCTGTGCAAAATCGAAGCTATGGGACATGAGATGTGAGTAACTAATGAGATGACCGTATATGGTCATGTGACGTCATTAAATATGCATAATTGTAATATCTCAAGCAGAATCACAAATAGAGACATGCAACATATGCAATATCGAAGCTATGAGACAAGAGATGTGACTAACTAATGTGATGACCATATATGGTCATGTGACCTCATCAAATATGCATAAATGTTATATCTCAATCACTGTTACAGATAGGAACATGCAACCAGTGCAATATTGAAGCTATTGCACAACAGAAGTGACTAACATATCCGATGACCATATATGGTCATGTGACCTCATCAAATAAGCATAAATGTAATAACTCAAGCACTATTACAGACGGGAACATGCAACCTGTGCAATATCGAATCTATGGAACAATAGATGTGACTAACTAATGTGATGACCATATATGGTCATGTGACCTCATCAAATATGCATAAATGTTATATGTCAAGCACTGATACAGATAGGAACATGCAACCAGTGCAATATTGAAGTTATTGCACAACAGAAGTGACCGACACATCCGATGTCCATATATGGTCATGTGACATCATTAAATATGTATGATTGTAAAACATTAAGCACTGTTACAGACAGGAACATGTAACATGTTTAGTATGAAGGCCATGCAAATCCATTAATATATTCTTGTCGATGATGCTGGTTTTGGAACGCTGCTAATAAGTCAGTGGGCTCGAAACCCGACATTGCTGCAACGCAGCTATATTTATTATTATTATTATTATTATTATTCTTCCGCCTAAATTTTTGGTCACGCTTTATGTCAACACCGTTGGACCGATCAGTTTCATACTTGCCACAATGGTAAAGCTGTATGAGATCTGGTGCATATCCTAAGTTCAGACACATAGGTCACATGACCAGGCCGCCATCTTGGATTAAAGGCGAAATTTTCAATGCCGAATTGCGCACCTTTCTGAGGGTCTGAGTGCTCCAATTTTTTTATGATAGTAGCAGTGCGACAAGGGCTACAAATTTCATCAAAAAAAACTTTAGCGGTCACGTGACTTTTTTTTTTAGAATTTTTTTAAATTTTGTTTTGCATCTCATTTGCATAATTTTCGACAAATCAACTAACCCTGAATAACTTTGAAAGATCATATGACATAGTATTTAATTTCAAAATATGGAAGTCCAGGCGAAAAGCTGTTTTTTATAAGAAGATTTTAGAATGTTTTTTCATATTTTTTTGTTCTTTTATATGGTCACGTGACCTCATTTTATAGACATAATTGCAATATCTCAAGCACTGTTACAGATAGGAACATGCAACCAGTGCAATATTGAAGTGATGGTACATGAAATTCTACTAACAAACAAGATGACCATATATGGTCATGTGATCTCATTAAATATGCATAAATGTAATATATCAAGCACTGTTACAGATAGGGACATGCAACCTGTGCAATATCGAAGCTATAAGACACGAGATGTGACTAACTAATGTGATGACCATATATGGTCATGTGACTTCATCAAATATGCATAAATGTAATAACTCAAGCACAGTTACAGACGGGAACATGCAACCAGTGCAATATTGAAGTGATGGTACATGAAATTTTACTAACAAACAAGATGACCATATATGGTCATGTGACCTCATTGAATATGCATAAATGTAATATATCAAGCACTGCAAGAGTTAGGGACATGCAACCTGTGCAATATCGAAGGTATGGGTCAAGAGATGTGGCTAACTAATGTGATGACCATATATGGTCATGTGACTTCATTAAATATGCATAATTGAATTATCTCAAGCACTGTTACAGACATGAACATGCAACCTGTGCAAAATCGAAGCTGTGGGACATGAGATGTGAGTAACTAATGTGATGACCGTATATGGTCATGTGACGTCATTAAATATGCATAATTGTAATATCTCAAGCAGAATCACAGATAGAGACATGCAACCTATGCAATATCGAAGCTATGAGACAAGAGATGTGGCTAACTAATGTGATGACCATATATGGTCATGTAATTTCATCAAATATGCATAAATATAATAACTCAAGCACTGTTACAGATAGGAACATGCAACCAGTGCAATATTGAAGCTATTGCACAACAGAAGTGACTAACACATCCGATGACCATATATCGTCATGTGACCTCATCAAATGTGCATAAATGTTATATCTCAAGCACTGTTACAGATAGGAACATGCAACCAGTGCAATATTGAAGCTTTTGCATAACAGAAGTCACTAACATAACCGATGACCATATATGGTCATGTGACCTCATCAAATAAGCATAAATGTAATAACTCAATCACTATTACAGACGGGAACATGCAACCTGTGCAATATCGAATCTATGGAACAAGAGATGTGACTAACTAATGTGATGACCATATATGGTCATGTGACCTCATCAAATATGCATAAATGTTATATCTCAAGCACTGTTACAGATAGGAACATGCAACCAATGCAATATTGAAGTTATTGCACAACAGAGCTGACAAAAACATCAGATGACCATATATGGTCATGGGACATAATTAAATATGCGAGATTATAATACCTTAAGCACTGTTACAGACAGGAACATGTAACATGTTTAGTATGAAGGCCATGCAATTTCCTTTAATATATTATTGTCAATGATGCTGATTTTGGAACGTTGCTAATAAGTCAGTGGGCTCGAAACCCGACATTGCTGCAACGCAGCTATATTTATTATTATTATTATTATTATTCTTCCGCCTAAATTTTTGGTCACGCTTTATGTCAACGCCGTTGGACCGATCAATTCAATACTTGCCACAATGGTAAAGCTATATGAGATCTGGTGCATATCCTAAGTTCAGACACGTAGGTCACATGACCAGGCCGCCATCTTGGATTAAAGGCGAAATTTTCAATGCCGAATTGCGCACCTTTCTGAGGGTCTGAGTGCTCCCATTTTTTTATGATAGTAGCAGTGCGACAAGGGCTACAAATCTCATCAAAAAAAACTTTAGCGGTCACATGACTTTTTTTTTTAGAATTTTTTTAAATTTTGTTTTGCATCTCATTTGCATAATTTTCGACAAATCGACTAACCCTGAATAACTTTGAAAGATCATATGACATAGTATTTAATTCCAAAATATGGAAGTCCAGGCGAAAAGCCGTTTTTTATAAGAAGATTTTAGAATGTTTTTTCATATTTTTTTGTTCTTTTATATGGTCACGTGACCTCATTTTATAGACATAATTGCAATATCTCAAGCACTGTTACAGATAGGAACATGCAACCAGTGCAATATTGAAGTGATGGTACATGAAATTCTACTAACATACAAGATGACCATATATGGTCATGTGATCTCATTAAATATGCATAAATGTAATATATCAAGCACTGTAAGAGTTAGGGACATGCAACCTGTGCACTATCGAAGCTATGGGTCAAGAGATGTGACTAACTAATGTGATGACCATATATGGTCATGTGACTTCATCAAATATGCATAAATGTCATAACTCAAGCACAGTTACAGACGGGAACATGCAACCAGTGCATTATTAAAGGGATGGTACATGAAATTTTACTAACAAACAAGATGACCATATATGGTCATGTGACCTCATTGAATATGCATAAATGTAATATATCAAGCACTGCAAGAGTTAGGGACATGCAACCTGTGCAATATCGAAGGTATGGGTAAAGAGATGTGACTAACTAATGTGATGACCATATATGGTCATGTGACTTCATTAAATATGCATAATTGAATTATCTCAAGCACTGTTACAGACATGAACATGCAACCTGTGCAATATCGAAGCTGTGGGACATGAGATGTGAGTAACTAATGTGATGACCGTATATGGTCATGTGACGTCATTAAATATGCATAATTGTAATATCTCAAGCAGAATCACAGATAGAGACATGCAACCTATGCAATATCGAAGCTATGAGACAAGAGATGTGGCTAACTAATGTGATGACCATATATGGTCATGTAATTTCATCAAATATGCATAAATGTAATAACTCAAGCACTGTTACAGATAGGAACATGCAACCAGTGCAATATTGAAGCTATTGCACAACAGAAGTGACTAACACATCCGGTGACCATATATGGTCATGTGACCTCATCAAATATGCATAAATGTTATATCTCAAGCACTGTTACAAATAGGAACATGCAACCAGTGCAATATTGAAGCTATTGCACAACAAAAGTCACTAACATATCCGATGACCATATATGGTCATGTGACCTCATCAAATAAGCATAAATGTATAACTCAAGCACTATTACAGACGGGAACATGCAACCTGTGCAATATCGAATCTATGGAACAAGAGATGTGACTAACTAATGTGATGACCACATATGGTCATGTGACCTCATCAAATATGCATAAATGTTACATCTCAAGCACTGTTACAGATAGGAAAATGCAACCAATGCAATATTGAAGGTATTGCACAACAGAGCTGACAAAAACATCCGATGACCATATATGGTCATGGGACATCATTAAATATGCAAGATTGTAATACCTTAAGCACTGTTACAGACAGGAACATGCAACATGTTTAGTATGATGGCCATGCAATTTCCTTTAATATATTATTGTCAATGATGCTGATTTTGGAACGCTGCTAATAAGTCAGTGGGCTCGAAACCCGACATTGCTGCAACGCAGCTATATTTATTATTATTAGGGTTTCGAGCCCTATGGGTCGAAACCCTTTTGTAATTGCTATGTTTATTATTAGGCTTTCAAGTCCCTTCAGGCTTGAAAGCCTATTGTTTTTGTTATGTTTATTATTATTATTATTATTATTATTATTATTATTATTATTATTCCGCCAACTTCAAACGACTTCTTCTCTGAAACGGCTGGACCGTTTTGCCTGAAAATTTGTATATCTTGCATTCTAGACATGAAACGTTCGTCAAATAAGCACATCGAGCAAGTGCAATTTGTCATGAGCCACGCAGGCTCGAAACCCGTCATCGCTGCTATGCAGCTATATTTATTATTATTATTCTTCCGCCAACTTCAAACGACTTCTTCTCTGAAACGGCTGAACCATTTTGCCTGAAAATTTGTATATACCTTCTACATGTCATGCCATTAAAAGTGACTGAAACAGATTTTCGATTAGTCACGTGGTTCGGCCGCCATCTTGGAACTCATTAAATATGCATGTCCCTTGTATCTCAAAAACTATTGCATGTACAAACATGGAACTAACGGTATATTAAAGGCAACGGACAAGCGAATTGGCCAAATTATTCGTTGACTATATATGGTCATAGAACTCATTAAATATGCATGTCTCTTATATCTCAAGCACTATTACATGTACAAACATGAAACTAACGCTATATTGAAGGTAATGGTCAAGAGAATGATCCAACATATTCGTTGACCATATAAGGTCATATACCTCATTAAATATGCATATCTATAATATCTCAGGCACTATTGCACATACAGAAATGGAACCATTGCTATTTTGAAGGCTTTGGACAAGAGAAATTGTCAACATGTTCAAAGACCATATATGGTCATATAACTCATTAAATATGCATGTCTCCAATATCTCAAGCACTATTGCATGTATAAACACGGTACAAATGCTATATTGAAGGCACTGGGAAAGAAAATTGGCCAACATATCCGTTGACCATATATGGTCATAGAACTCATTAAATATGGATGTCTCCTATATCTCAAGTGCTATTCCATGTACAAACATGGAACAAACACAATATTGAAGGCAATAGAAAAGAGAATTGGCCAACATATCCGTTGACCATATATGGTCATAGAACTCATTAAATATGCATATCTATAATATATCAGGCACTATTGCACATACAGACATGGAACCATTGCTATATTGAAGGCTTTGGACAAGAGAAATTGTCAACATGTTCAATGCCCATATATGGTCATATAACTCATTAAATATGCATGTCTCCAATATCTCAAGCACTATTGCATATATAAACATGGTACCAATGCTATTTTGAAGGCACTGGGAAAGAAAATTGGCCAACATATCCGTTGACCATATATGGTCATAGAACTCATTTAATATGCATGTCTCTAATATCTCAATCGCTATTCCATGTACAAACATGGAACAAACATTATATTGAAGGAAATAGAAAAGAGAATTGGCCAACATATCCGTTGACCATATATGGTCATAGATCTCATTAAATATGCATGTCTCTAATATTTCAAGCAGTATTGAAGTTAGAGACATGGAAATAGCGCTATAATGAAGGCATTGGGCCAGAACGTCGAGTAACCTACACTTATATACATTGCACAAATCAAATCTTCAAACTTTTTTTTCCAAATTTAATGGTGTTATGGCCCTTTTTTCTTGAAAGCCGTTAATAGCTGCTCTGCAGCTATATTTAGGCTTTCAAGTCCCTTCAGGCTTGAAAGCCTATTGTTTTTGTTATGTTTATTATTATTATTATTATTATTATTATTATTATTATTATTATTATTATTATTATTCTTCCGCCAAGTTCAAACGACTTCTTCTCTGAAACGGCTGGACCGTTTTGCCTGAAAATTTGTATATACCTTCTACATGTCATGCCATTAAAAGTGACTGAAACAGATTTTCGATTAGTCACGTGGTTCGGCCGCCATCTTGGAACTCATTAAATATGCATGTCTCTTGTATCTCAAAAACTATTGCATGTACAAACATGGAACTAATGGTATATTGAAGGCAACGGACAAGAGAATTGGCCAAAATATTCGTTGACCATATATGGTCATAGAACTCATTTAATATGCATGTCTCTAATATCTCAAGCGCTATTCCATGTACAAACATGGAACAAACACTATATTGAAGACAATTGAAAAGAGAATTGGCCAACATATCCGTTGACCATATAAGGTCATATACCTCATTAAATATGCATACCTATAATATCTCAGGCACTATTTCACATACAGACATGGAACCATTGCTATATTGAAGGCTTTGGACAAGAGAAATTGTCAACATCTTCAATGACCATATATGGTCATATAACTCATTAAATATGCATGTCTCCAATATCTCAAGCACTAATGCATATATAAACATGGTACCAATGCTATTTTGAAGGCACTGGGAAAGGAAATTGGCCAACATATCCGTTGACCATATATGGTCATAGAACTCATTTAATATGCATGTCTCTAATATTGCAAGCAGTATTGAAGTTAGAGACATGGAAATAGCGCTATAATGAAGGCATTGGGCCAGAACGTCATGTAAGCTACACTTATATACATTGCACAAATCAAATCTTCAAACTTTTTTTTCCAAATTTAATGGTGTTATGGCCCTTTTTTCTTGAAAGCCGTTAATAGCTGCTCTGCAGCTATATTTATTATTATTATTATTATTATTATTATTCCGCCAACTTCAAACGACTTCTTCTCTGAAACGGCTGGACCGTTTTGCCTGAAAATTTGTATATACCTTCTACATGTCATGCCATTAAAAGTGACTGAAACAGATTTTCGATTAGTCACGTGGTTCGGCCGCCATCTTGAAACTCATTAAATATGCATGTCTCTTGTATCTCAAAAACTATTGCATGTACAAACATGGAACTAATGGTATATTGAAGGCAACGGACAAGAGAATTGGCCAAAATATTCGTTGACCATATATGGTCATATAACTCATTAAATATGCATGTCTCTTATATCTCAAGTACTATTGCATGTACAAACGTGAAACTGACGCTATATTGAAGGAAATGGTCAAGAGAATGAGCCAACATATTCGTTGACCATATAAGGTCATATACCTCATTAAATATGCATACCTATAATATCTCAGGCACTATTGCACATACAGACATGGAACCATTGCTATATTGAAGGCTTTGGACAAGAGAAATTGTCAACGTGTTTCATGACCATATATGGTCATATAACTCATTAAATATGCATGTCTCCAATATCTCAAGCACTATTGCATGTACAAACATGGAACTAACAGTATACCGAAGGCAATGGACAAGAAAATTGACCAACATATTCGTTGACCATATATGGTCATAGAACTCATTAAATATGCATGTCTCCAGTGTCTCAAGCACCATTGCAAGTATAAACATGGTACCAATGATATATTGAAGGCAATGGACAAGAAAATTGGCCAACATATTCGTTGACCATATATGGTCATAGAACTCATTAAATATGCATGTCTCGAATATCTCAAGCGCTATTCCATGTACAAACATGGAACAAACACTATATTGAAGGAAATAGAAAAGAGAATTGGCAAACATATCCGTTGACCATATATGGTCATAGATCTCATTAAATAAGCATGTCTCTAATATTTCATGCAGTATTGCATGTACAGACAGGGTACCAACGCTATATTGAAGGCAATGGAAAAGAGAATTGGCCAACATATCCGTTGACCATATATGGTCATAGAACTCATTCAATATGCATATATACAATATCTCGAGCACTATTGAAGTTAGAGACATAGAAATAGCGCTATAATGAAGGCATTGGGCCAGAACGTCGTGTAACCTACACGTATATACATTGCACAAATCAAATCTTCAAACTTTTTTTTTTCCAAATTTAATAGTGTTATGGTCCTTTTTCTTGAAAGCCGTTAATAGCTGCTCTGCAGCTATATTTATACTTGTAATGGTTACTCCATACATGCTCCATATACTACATATTGCATACTCCATTTCTGGCGCAACTTTTAATGTTGATAGTTGTCGGGATGTAATGAAAAGGAACCACGCTTTTGAGTTGCTAAAGCGTGATCATAGGAGTGATTTTATTTTCTCAAAGAAACCTGCTCTTTGCCATCAGATGAAAATGCTTAGCAAGTTTTATGGAAAGGAAGAGGCGTGTTTTCTCATGGCACGACTAATCATGCTGGCGTAGCCATTTTATTTGCACCAAACACAACTGTAAATATTATAGCTGTCACTGACACTATGCCTGGCCATTTGCTGCATGATGATATCTTCAATTCTCTAATTTTGGTGAATATTTTTGTAATTTTTGGTAAAAAGTTATATTTTCGACTTCTTGTTAAAAACAAAAATTCCAATTGCTTTGATATTACATATATAGGTACTACATGTGGACCTCTGTCAGATTTGTTCATTTCGTGATGATATCTTCAATTATCTAATTTTGATGAATATTTATGTCATTTTTGGTAAAAAGTGATATTTTTGAATTCTTGTTGAAAACAGCAAGTCCGATTGCTATACATACTATACATATTGTTTATTTTGTAATGATATCTTCAGTTCTTTAATTGAAATGTGT
Organism: Saccoglossus kowalevskii; assembly: GCF_978046115.1. Classification (NCBI taxonomy): domain Eukaryota; kingdom Metazoa; phylum Hemichordata; class Enteropneusta; family Harrimaniidae; genus Saccoglossus; species Saccoglossus kowalevskii. Next base: position 26,063 of record NW_028188676.1, read on the forward strand.
TTTGCTAACAGTTGAGCTATCTCAGCCGAGAGGCTGCTTGTTAATGTTCCTTAAAATTTAGCAGGGTGGTCGTAACCTCTTTCAGTGAAAACCAGTGTGACTGGCCTGCCGACGGGGTTATAAGGGTTGTTTTTCTAAGTTAAATGTCAATAAATGTTGGGGTTGTGTTTTTATTTTACCCGTGAATCAGAAACCACTATAATAGTATACTATATGTACTTGTCTGCAGTTGTGCAACGTCAAGTGGTATACCCGGTAGTATTTTATTGCAGTTATAATATTATCATATCCACTGTATCTCAAACATTTCAATTGCAGCTAAGGTTAAATAAAATGGGCCCTGCTCACACTATTTTGGCTCTGTGAGATTTATTTATGTGGTTTCTTGTGAGCTGCGAAGTTAATATGAAAATTGCCTTATTCAACTTAATTTCATTTAAATTGACAATGTTCCAGGCTCACAGCAGTCGGCGGCGTCGGCATGATATTTTTCATGTGGGGGGGGGGGGGGGGTCTGCTCACCATCACTCGCACCATAGGTAGTGTACGTAGCGCGGCCTTACTAGTGGGGGGTGGGGGTCATGCTCCTCGGGGAAAAAAATTGAAATCTAAACCATCTGAAGGGCACTTTTTTCTGACATAAATAACACAAAAGGTTTCAGATTGATTTTGGCTATTGATCACAGGATGTGGTTTCAACTGCCATTAACAAAGTAATGACTTCCAGGTTTCTATGTTATTGGTAGTCTGAAGAATTCATCAACATAAACAATAATTTTTTATTTGATTGACAGAAAATGGTGCAAATATTTGAAATTGTTACTACTCAGGAAAGATAGATATGTCATTTTGATATAATCATGTAAACATATTTTAATTTACGGAATATATTTACTAGAGTACTGCATTTTGTTATTATTTTGTTATTAGAAATGCTGTACTGTATGTTTCCGTGATAGCTAATAATTGTGAGTTGTGGATTGGTGTAAATATGATATGTTAATTGTGGGTTGGTGTAAATATGATATGCTAATTGTGAGTTGTTGGTTGGTGTAAATACGATATGCAAAAATTATGAGTTGTGATTGGTGTAAATACGATATGCTAATTGTGAGTTGTGGATTGGTGTAAATACGATATGCTAATTGTAAGTTGTGGATTGGTGAAAATACGATATGCTAATTGTGAGTTGTGGATTGGTGTAAATACGATATGCAAAAGTTGTGATTGGTGTAAATACGATATGCTAATTGTGGGTTGGTGTAAATACGATATGCTAATTGTGAGTTTTGGATTGGTGTAAATACGATATGCTAAATGTGAGTTGTGGATTGGTGTAAATACGATATACTAATTGTGAGTTTTGGATTGGTGTAAATACGATATGCTAATAATTGTGAGTTGTGAATTGGTGTAAATACGATATGCTAATTGTGAGTTGTGGATTGGTGTAAATACGATATACTAATTGTGAGTTTTGGATTGGTGTAAATACGATATGCTAATAATTGTGAGTTGTGAATTGGTGTAAATACGATATGCTAATTGTGAGTTGTGGGTTGGTGTAAATACGATATACTAATTGTGAGTTTTGGATTTGTGTAAATATGATCTGCTAATTGTGAGTTGTGGATTGGTGTAAATACAATATGCTAATTGTGAGTTTTGGATTGGTGTGAATATGATATGCTAATTGTGAGTTGTGGATTGATCTAATTACGATATGCCAATTGTGATTTGTGGATTGGTGTAAATTTGATATGCTAATTGTGAGACATGGATTGTTATCCTGGATTAGTATCACTGTGTGGCCCATTACTGTATTTTGAGGGTATGTACCTTGGATTAGTACCACTGTGTGGCGCATTACCATATTTTAAGGGTTTGTATCCTGGATTAGTGCCACTGTATGGCACATTACTGTATTTTGAGGGTTTGTATCCTGGATTGGTATCACTGTGTGGCACATTACTGTATTTTGAAGGTTTGTATCTTGGATTAGTGCCACTGCGTGGGTCGTTACTGCAATGTGAGGGTGTGTTTCTTGGATTAGTGCCACTGTGTGGCCCATTACTGTATTTTGAGGGTTTGTATCTTAGATTAGTGCCACTGCGTGGGTCGTTACTGCAATTGGAGGGTGTGTTTCATGGATTAGTGCCACTGTGTGGCCCATTACTGTATTTTGAGGGTTTGTATCCTGGATTGGTGTCACTGTGTGGCCCATTACTGTATTTGGATTGTTTGTATCTTGGATTAGTAGCACTGTGTGGCCCATTACTGTATTTTGAGGGTTTATATCCTGGATTGGTATCACTGTGTGGCCCATTACTGCAATTGGAGGGTGTGTATCTTGGATTAATGCCACTGTGTAGCCCATTACTGTATTTTGAGGGTTTGTATCCTGGATTGGTGTCACTGTGTGGCCCATTACTGTATTTGGAGTGTTTATATCTTGGATTAGTACCACTGTGTGGCCCATTACTGTATTTTGAGGGTTTATATCCTGGATTGGTATCACTGTGTGGCCCGTTACTGCAATTGGAGGGTGTGTATCTTGGATTAGTGCCATTGTGTGGCCCATTACTGTATTTTGAGGGTTTGTATCCTGGATTGGTGTCACTGTGTGGCCCATTACTGTATTTTGAGGGTTTGTATCTTGGATTGGTATCACGGTGTGGCCCATTACTGCATTTGGAGTGTTTGTATCTTGGATTAGTACCACTGTGTGGCCCATTACTGTTTTTTGAGGGTTTATATCCTGGATTAGTATCACTGTGTGGCCCATTACTGTATTTTGAGGGTATGTACCTTGGATTAGTACCACTGTGTGGCGCATTACCATATTTTAAGGGTTTGTATCCTGGATTAGTGCCACTGTATGGCACATTACTGTATTTTGAGGGTTTGTATCCTGGATTGGTGTCACTGTGTGGCCCATTACTGTATTTTGAGGGTTTGTATCCTGGATTGGTATCACTGTGTGGCCCATTACTGCAATTGGAGGGTGTGTATCTTGGATTAGTGCCACTGTGTAGCCCATTACTGTATTTTGAGGGTTTGTATCCTGGATTGGTGTCACTGTGTGGCCCATTACTGTATTTGGAGTGTTTATATCTTGAATTAGTACCACTGTGTGGCCCATTACTGTATTTTGAGGGTTTATATCCTGGATTGGTATCACTGTGTGGCCCGTTACTGCAATTGGAGGGTGTGTATCTTGGATTAGTGCCATTGTGTGGCCCATTACTGTATTTTGAGGGTTTGTATCCTGGATTGGTGTCACTGTGTGGCCCATTACTGTATTTTGAGGTTTGTATCTTGGATTGGTATCACGGTGTGGCCCATTACTGCATTTGGAGTGTTTGTATCTTGGATTAGTACCACTGTGTGGCCCATTACTGTTTTTGAGGGTTTATATCCTGGATTAGTATCACTGTGTGGCCCATTACTGTATTTTGAGGGTATGTACCTTGGATTAGTGCCACTGTGTGGCGCATTACCATATTTTAAGGGTTTGTATCCTGGATTAGTGCCACTGTATGGCACATTACTGTATTTTGAGGGTTTGTATCCTGGATTGGTATCACTGTGTGGCCCATTACTTCATTTTGAAGGTTTGTATCTTGGATTAGTGCCACTGCGTGAGTCGTTACTGCAATTGGAGGGTATGTTTCTTGGATTAGTGCCACTGTGTGGCCCATTACTGTATTTTGAGGGTTTGTATCCTGGATTAGTGTCACTGTGTGGCCCATTACTGTATTTGGATTGTTTGTATCTTGGATTAGTAGCACTGTAAGGCCCATTACTGTATTTTGAGGGTTTGTATCCTGGATTGGTATCACTGTGTGGCCCATTACTGCAATTGGAGGGTGTGTATCTTGGATTAGTGCCACTGTGTAGCCCATTACTGTATTTTGAGGGTTTGTATCCTGGATTGGTGTCACTGTGTGGCCCATTACTGTATTTGGAGTGTTTATATCTTGGATTAGTACCACTGTGTGGCCCATTGCTGTATTTTGAGGGTTTATATCCTGGATTGGTATCACTGTGTGGCCCATTACTGCAATTGGAGGGTGTGTATCTTGGATTAGTGCCATTGTGTGGCCCATTACTGTATTTTGAGGGTTTGTATCCTGGATTGGTGTCACTGTGTGGCCCATTACTGTATTTTGAGGGTTTGGATCTTGGATTGGTATCACGGTGTGGCCCATTACTGCATTTGAAGTGTTTGTATCTTGGATTAGCACCACTGTGTGGCCCATTACAGTTTTTTGAGGGTGTGTATCCTGGATTGGTACCACTGTGTGGCCCATTACTGTATTTTGAGGGTTTGTATCCTGGATTGGTGTCACTGTGTGGCCCATTACTGCATTTTGAGGGTTTGTATCCTGGATTGGTGTCACTGTGTGGCCCATTACTGTATTTGGAGGGTTTGTATCCTGGATTGGTGTCACTGTGTGGCCCATTACTGTATTTGGAGGGTTTGTATCCTGGATTGGTGTCACTGTGTGGCCCATTACTGTTTTTTGAGGGTTTGTATCCTGAATTGGTGTCACTGTGTGGCCCATTACTGTATTTTGAGGGTTTGTATCCTGCATTGGTGTCACTGTGTGGCCCATTACTGTATTTTGAGGGTTTGTAATCCTGGATTGGTGTCACTGTGTGGCCCATTACGGTATTTTAAGGGTTTGTATCCTGGATTGGTGTCACTGTGTGGCCCATTACTGTTTTTTGAGGGTTTGTATCTTGGATTGGTATCACAGTGTGGCCCTTTACGGTATTTTAAGGGTTTGTATCCTGAATTGGTGTCACTGTGTGGCCCATTACATCATTTGGAGTGTTTGTATCCTGGATTGGTGTCACTGTGTGGCCTATTACGGTATTTTAATGGTTTGTATCCTGGATTGGTGTCACTGTGTGGCCCATTACTGTTTTTTGAGGGTTTGTATCCTGGATTGGTGTCACTGTGTGGCCCATTACGGTATTTTAAGGGTTTGTGTCCTGGATTGGTGTCACTGTGTGCCCCATTAGTGTATTTTAAGGGTTTGTATCGTGGATTGGTGTCACTGTGTTTCCCATTACGGTATTTTAAGGGTTTGTATCCTGGATTGGTGTCACTGTGTGGCTCATTACGGTATTTTAAGGGTTTGTATCCTGGATTGGTGTCAGTGTGTGGCCCATTACTGTTTTTTGAGGGTTTGTATCCTGGATTGGTGTCACTGTGTGGCCCATTACTGTTTTTTGAGGGTTTGTATCCTGGATTGGTGTCACTGTGTGGCCCATTACTGTTTTTTGAGGGTTTGTATTCTGGATTGGTGTCACTGTATGGCCCATTACATCATTTGCAGGGTTTGTATCCTGGATTGGTGTCACTGTGTGGCCCATTACATCATTTGGAGGGTTTGTATCCTGGATTGGTGTCACTGTGTGGTCCATTACGGTATTTTAAGGGTTTGTATCCTGGATTGGTATCACTGTGTTGCCCATTACTGTATTTTGAGGGTTTGTATCCTGGATTGGTGTCACGGTGTGGCCCATTACATCATTTGGGGGGTTTGTATCCTGGATTGGTGTCACTGTGTGGCCCATTACTGTATTTTAAGGGTTTGTATCCTGTATTGGTGTCACTGTGTGGCTCATTACTGTATTTTAAGGGTTTGTATCCTGGATTAGTGCCACTGTATGGCACATTACTGTATTTTGAAGGTTTGTATCCTGGATTTGTATCACTGTGTGGCCCATTACTTCATTATGAAGGTTAGTATCTTGGATTAGTGCCACTGCGTGGGTCGTTACTGCAATTGGAGGGTGTGTTTCTTGGATTAGTGCCACTGTGTGGCCCATTACATCATTTGGAGGGTTTGTGTCCTGGATTGGTGTCACTGTGTGCCCCATTACTGTATTTTAAGGGTTTGTATCGTGGATTGGTGTCACTGTGTAGCCCATTACTGTATTTTGAGGGTTTGTATCCTGGATTGGTGTCACTGTGTGGCCTATTACTGTATTTGGAGTGTTTATATCCTGGATTGGTATCACTGTGTGGCCCATTACTGCAATTGGAGGGTGTGTATCTTGGATTAGTGCCATTGTGTGGCCCATTACTGTATTTTGAGGGTTTGTATCCTGAATTGGTGTCACTGTGTGGCCCATTACTGTATTATGAGGGTTTGTATCTTGGATTTGTATCACGGTGTGGCCATTACTGCATTTGGAGTGTTTGTATCTTGGATTAGTACCACTGTGTGGCTCATTACTGCATTTTGAAGGTTTGTATCCTGGATTGGTGTCACTGTGTGGCCCATTACATCATTTGGAGTGTTTGTATCCTGGATTGGTATCACTGTGTGGCCCATTACGGTATTTTAAGGGTTTGTATACTGGATTGGTGTCACTGTGTGGCCCATTACTGTTTTTTGAGGGTTTGTATCCTGGATTGGTGTCACTGTGTTTCCCATTACGGTATTTTAAGGGTTTGTATCCTGGATTGGTTTCACTGTGTGGCCCATTACTGTATTTTGAGGGTTTGTATCCTGGATTGGTGTCACGGTGTGGCCCATTACATCATTTGGAGGGTTTGTATCCTGGATTGGTGTCACTGTGTGGCCCATTACGGTATTTTAAGGGTTTGTATCCTGGATTGGTGTCACTGTGTGGCCCATTACTGTATTTTAAGGGTTTGTATCCTGGATTGGTATCACTGTGTGGCCCATTACTTCATTTTGAAAGTTTGTATCTTGGATTAGTGCCACTGCGTGGGTCGTTACTGCAATTGGAGGGTGTGTTTCTTGGATTAGTGCCACTGTGTGGCCCATTACTGTATTTTAAGGGTTTGTATCCTGGATTGGTATCACTGTGTGGCCCATTACTTCATTTTGAAGGTTTGTATCTTGGATTAGTGCCACTGCGTGGGTCGTTACTGCAATTGGAGGGTGTGTTTCTTGGATTAGTGCCATTGTGTGGCCCATTACTGTATTTTGAGGGTTTGTATCCTGGATTGGTGTCACTGTGTGGCCCATTACTGTTTTTTGAGGGTTTGTATCCTGGATTGGTGTCACTGTGTGGCCCATTACTGTTTTTTGAGGGTTTGTATTCTGGATTGGTGTCACTGTATGGCCCATTACATCATTTAGAGGGTTTGTATCCTGGATTAGTGCCACTGCGTGGGTCGTTACTGCAATTGGAGGGTGTGTTTCTTGGATTAGTGCCACTGTGTGGCCCATTACTGTGTTTTGAGGGTTTGTATCCTGGATTGGTGTCACTGTGTGGCCCATTACTGTATTTGGATTGTTTGTATCTTGGATTAGTAGCACTGTGTGGCCCATTACTGTATTTTGAGGGTTTGTATCCTGGATTGGTATCACTGTGTGGCCCATTACTGCAATTGGAGGGTGTGTATCTTGGATTAGTGCCACTGTGTAGCCCATTACTGTATTTTGAGGGTTTGTATCCTGGATTGGTGTCACTGTGTGGCCCATTACTGTATTTGGAGTGTTTATATCTTGGATTAGTACCACTGTGTGGCCCATTACTGTATTTTGAGGGTTTATATCCTGGATTGGTATCACTGTGTGGCCCGTTACTGCAATTGGAGGATGTGTATCTTGGATTAGTGCCATTGTGTGGCCCATTACTGTATTTTGAGGGTTTGTATCCTGGATTGGTGTCACTGTGTGGCCCATTACTGTTTTTTGAGGGTTTGTATTCTGGATTGGTGTCACTGTATGGCCCATTACATCATTTAGAGGGTTTGTATCCTGGATTGGTGTCACTGTGTGGCCCATTACATCATTTGGAGGGTTTGTATCCAGGATTGGTGTCATTGTGTGGCCCATTACGGTATTTTAAGGGTTTGTATCCTGGATTGGTGTCACTGTGTGGCCCATTACTGTATTTTGAGGGTTTGTATCCTGGATTGGTGTCACTGTGTGGCCCATTACTGTATTATGAGGGTTTGTATCTTGGATTTGTATCACGGTGTGGCCATTACTGCATTTGGAGTGTTTGTATCTTGGATTAGTACCACTGTGTGGCTCATTACTGCATTTTGAAGGTTTGTATCCTGGATTGGTGTCACTGTGTGGCCCATTACATCATTTGGAGTGTTTGTATCCTGGATTGGTATCACTGTGTGGCCCATTACGGTATTTTAAGGGTTTGTATACTGGATTGGTGTCACTGTGTGGCCCATTACTGGTTTTTGAGGGTTTGTATCCTGGATTGGTGTCACTGTGTTTCCCATTACGGTATTTTAAGGGTTTGTATCCTGGATTGGTTTCACTGTGTGGCCCATTACTGTATTTTGAGGGTTTGTATCCTGGATTGGTGTCACGGTGTGGCCCATTACATCATTTGGAGGGTTTGTATCCTGGATTGGTGTCACTGTGTGGCCCATTACGGTATTTTAAGGGTTTGTATCCTGGATTGGTGTCACTGTGTGGCCCATTACTGTATTTTAAGGGTTTGTATCCTGGATTGGTATCACTGTGTGGCCCATTACTTCATTTTGAAAGTTTGTATCTTGGATTAGTGCCACTGCGTGGGTCGTTACTGCAATTGGAGGGTGTGTTTCTTGGATTAGTGCCACTGTGTGGCCCATTACTGTATTTTAAGGGTTTGTATCCTGGATTGGTATCACTGTGTGGCCCATTACTTCATTTTGAAGGTTTGTATCTTGGATTAGTGCCACTGCGTGGGTCGTTACTGCAATTGGAGGGTGTGTTTCTTGGATTAGTGCCATTGTGTGGCCCATTACTGTATTTTGAGGGTTTGTATCCTGGATTGGTGTCACTGTGTGGCCCATTACTGTTTTTTGAGGGTTTGTATCCTGGATTGGTGTCACTGTGTGGCCCATTACTGTTTTTTGAGGGTTTGTATTCTGGATTGGTGTCACTGTATGGCCCATTACATCATTTAGAGGGTTTGTATCCTGGATTAGTGCCACTGCGTGGGTCGTTACTGCAATTGGAGGGTGTGTTTCTTGGATTAGTGCCACTGTGTGGCCCATTACTGTGTTTTGAGGGTTTTTATCCTGGATTGGTGTCACTGTGTGGCCCATTACTGTATTTGGATTGTTTGTATCTTGGATTAGTAGCACTGTGTGGCCCATTACTGTATTTTGAGGGTTTGTATCCTGGATTGGTGTCACTGTGTGACCCATTACTGTATTTGGAGTGTTTATATCTTGGATTAGTACCACTGTGTGGCCCATTACTGTATTTTGAGGGTTTATATCCTGGATTGGTATCACTGTGTGGCCCGTTACTGCAATTGGAGGATGTGTATCTTGGATTAGTGCCATTGTGTGGCCCATTACTGTATTTTGAGGGTTTGTATCCTGGATTGGTGTCACTGTGTGGCCCATTACTGTTTTTTGAGGGTTTGTATTCTGGATTGGTGTCACTGTATGGCCCATTACATCATTTAGAGGGTTTGTATCCTGGATTGGTGTCACTGTGTGGCCCATTACATCATTTGGAGGGTTTGTATCCAGGATTGGTGTCACTGTGTGGCCCATTACGGTATTTTAAGGGTTTGTATCCTGGATTGGTGTCACTGTGTGGCCCATTACTGTATTTTGAGGGTTTGTATCCTGGATTGGTGTCACTGTGTGGCCCATTACTGTATTATGAGGGTTTGTATCTTGGATTTGTATCACGGTGTGGCCATTACTGCATTTGGAGTGTTTGTATCTTGGATTAGTACCACTGTGTGGCTCATTACTGCATTTTGAAGGTTTGTATCCTGGATTGGTGTCACTGTGTGGCCCATTACATCATTTGGAGTGTTTGTATCCTGGATTGGTATCACTGTGTGGCCCATTACGGTATTTTAAGGGTTTGTATACTGGATTGGTGTCACTGTGTGGCCCATTACTGGTTTTTGAGGGTTTGTATCCTGGATTGGTGTCACTGTGTTTCCCATTACGGTATTTTAAGGGTTTGTATCCTGGATTGGTTTCACTGTGTGGCCCATTACTGTATTTTGAGGGTTTGTATCCTGGATTGGTGTCACGGTGTGGCCCATTACATCATTTGGAGGGTTTGTATCCTGGATTGGTGTCACTGTGTGGCCCATTACGGTATTTTAAGGGTTTGTATCCTGGATTGGTGTCACTGTGTGGCCCATTACTGTATTTTAAGGGTTTGTATCCTGGATTGGTATCACTGTGTGGCCCATTACTTCATTTTGAAAGTTTGTATCTTGGATTAGTGCCACTGCGTGGGTCGTTACTGCAATTGGAGGGTGTGTTTCTTGGATTAGTGCCACTGTGTGGCCCATTACTGTATTTTAAGGGTTTGTATCCTGGATTGGTATCACTGTGTGGCCCATTACTTCATTTTGAAGGTTTGTATCTTGGATTAGTGCCACTGCGTGGGTCGTTACTGCAATTGGAGGGTGTGTTTCTTGGATTAGTGCCATTGTGTGGCCCATTACTGTATTTTGAGGGTTTGTATCCTGGATTGGTGTCACTGTGTGGCCCATTACTGTTTTTTGAGGGTTTGTATCCTGGATTGGTGTCACTGTGTGGCCCATTACTGTTTTTTGAGGGTTTGTATTCTGGATTGGTGTCACTGTATGGCCCATTACATCATTTAGAGGGTTTGTATCCTGGATTAGTGCCACTGCGTGGGTCGTTACTGCAATTGGAGGGTGTGTTTCTTGGATTAGTGCCACTGTGTGGCCCATTACTGTGTTTTGAGGGTTTTTATCCTGGATTGGTGTCACTGTGTGGCCCATTACTGTATTTGGATTGTTTGTATCTTGGATTAGTAGCACTGTGTGGCCCATTACTGTATTTTGAGGGTTTGTATCCTGGATTGGTATCACTGTGTGGCCCATTACTGCAATTGGAGGGTGTGTATCTTGGATTAGTGCCACCGTGTAGCCCATTACTGTATTTTGAGGGTTTGTATCCTGGATTGGTGTCACTGTGTGGCCCATTACTGTATTTGGAGTGTTTATATCTTGGATTAGTACCACTGTGTGGCCCATTACTGTATTTTGAGGGTTTATATCCTGGATTGGTATCACTGTGTGGTCCGTTACTGCAATTGGAGGATGTGTATCTTGGATTAGTGCCATTGTGGCCCATTACTGTATTTTGAGGGTTTGTATCCTGGATTGGTGTCACTGTGTGGCCCATTACTGTTTTTTGAGGGTTTGTATTCTGGATTGGTGTCACTGTATGGCCCATTACATCATTTAGAGGGTTTGTATCCTGGATTGGTGTCACTGTGTGGCCCATTACATCATTTGGAGGGTTTGTATCCAGGATTGGTGTCACTGTGTGGCCCATTACGGTATTTTAAGGGTTTGTATCCTGGATTGGTGTCACTGTGTGGCCCATTACTGTATTTTGAGGGTTTGTATCCTGGATTGGTGTCACTGTGTGGCCCATTACTGTATTTTGAGGGTTTGTATCCTGGATTGGTATCACTGTGTGGCCCATTACTGTTTTTTGAGGGTTTGTATTCTGGATTGGTGTCACTGTATGGCCCATTACATCATTTAGAGGGTTTGTATCCTGGATTGGTGTCACTGTGTGGCCCATTACATCATTTGGAGGGTTTGTATCCAGGATTGGTGTCACTGTGTGGCCCATTACGGTATTTTAAGGGTTTGTATCCTGGATTGGTGTCACTGTGTGGCCCATTACTGTATTTTGAGGGTTTGTATCCTGGATTGGTGTCACTGTGTGGCCCATTACTGTATTTTAAGGGTTTGTATCCTGGATTAGTGCCACTGTATGGCACATTACTGTATTTTGAGGGTTTGTATCCTGGATTGGTATCACTGTGTGGCCCATTACATCATTTTGAAGGTTTGTATCTTGGATTAGTGCCACTGCGTGGGTCGTTACTGCAATTGGAGGGTATGTTTGGCTGTTTGACCACTTTCTGAGGGTCTAGGCGTCTAGATTTTTTAATGGTATATAGTACAACTCATGTGTAATAAATATCAGCAATAAAAACTTTAGCGGTCATGTGACTTTTCCCGCCATTTTGTTTTTCCTAAAAACGGCAAAAAACACTTAAAAATCTTCTTCTTCAGAACCACCAAGTAGAATGCTCTCATATGTAGTATTTAGCTTCTATATATGAATTCCATTTATGTTTGAACATTTTTTTACGATTGGTCACGTGGTTTGGCCACCATTTTGGATTTCTTCTAAACAGGAAGTAATTTTTTACTCTGGCAACACTTGAGGGATTATTTTCAATTTTGCTTCATGGCATCAGTGTATCAAACCCTTTCAAAAATCTAAAAAAAAATTCAGATCAGTCACATGGTTTGGCCGCCATTTTGGATTTTAAGCAAAATTGACAAAAAGTTTGGGTATTTGTTTCTCAGAGGCGATTCAACCAATCTACTAGATGTTTTTATATTTACCATGCCTGCCCTTAGCTTCATATGAGAAAAATAATATTATTTTGGTCAGTCACATGGTTTGGCCGCCATCTTGGATTTTGTGAAAATAGACATTATGCAACTACATGTTTTGTATTAGTCTGATTTCTTTCAAATTTTGTATGTGCATTTGTGTTATCAGATGCATCATTTTGCCCCAATAGCACACTGCTAGGCCACGTGGCTGGGCACCCATGGGGTGGGGGCTTCTAACCTCATTAATATGCATAACTGTTATAACTCAAACACTGTCGCAGTTAGGGTGATGAATCCTGTGTTATTATGACAACGTTGAACAAGAGATTTGATTAAAATAACAGATGACCATATATGGTCATGTGAGCTCATTAATATGCATAACCATTATATCTTAAACACTGTTGCAGTTAGGAAGATGAATCCTGTGTTATTATGACAACAGTGAACAAAAGATTTGATTAAAATAACAGATGACCATATATGGTCATGTGAACTCATTAATATGGATAACCATTATATCTTAAACACTGTTGCAGTTAGGAAGATGAATTCTGTGTTATTATGACAACAGTGAACAAGAGATTTGATTAAAATAACAGATGACCATATATGGTCATTTGAACTCATTAATATGCAAAGCAGTCATATCTAAAACACTGTCGCAGAGCAGGACATGTAACTAGTGTCATTATGAAGACATTGAATGAAAGATGTAACTGACATTAGAAATGGCTATATATGATTATGTAATCTCATTATTGTGCATAAGAACATGGCTCATTATATATCCTGAAAACCATATTTCGATAACCAAACCAGGTAAATACATGGTACCAACTTCATTTCGACCTCATGTTACTGATAATACAAGCTACCTGATTGTCTAACATGTGACCTCATTTATTATGAAACAGAATCTTGTCATGATAGATCAGCTTGGGCCCCGGTGACGCCGCTTGCGGCTTTAATTATTATTATTATTATTCCGCCAGATTTTTCGCTAAGCGCCATTCGAACACCGTTGCACATATCTTGAAAATGTTTGCACATGTTTGTAAAGTCTGATGAGATCTAGTGCATATCCTAAGATGACGCATATTGGTCACGTGGTACGGCGGCCATTTTGAATTTAAGGCGAAAAATGGCATGCTCATTTAAACACCTTTCTGAGGGTCTAGGAGTCTCAAACTTTCGCTTAAAAGAAGCATTGACCCTAGAGCTACGTATTTCATGAAAAAAAAGTTGAACGGTCATGTGACTTTTTTTTCTAGAATTTTCTGAAATATTGTTTTGCATCTCATTTGCATAATTTTGATCGTATCAAAATTCCACGCCATAATTTTGAAGAACATCATACATACTACAGGTTAATCAAAGAATCATGGAAATGCGACCAGTAGTTTTGGAGCAGTTGATTTATGAATATTTTTCACATTTTATATAAAATAGTCAGCAATGTTGCATTGTGGGAAAGGGGGGAGGGCCCATATACAATACACATTGAATTGACATATATTGAGAACTATTGCACATACAAACATGGAACTAACGATATATTGAAGACATTGGACAAGAAAATTGACCAAAACATTGGATGACCATATATGGTCATAGAACTCCTTAAATATGCATGTCTTTAATATCTCAGGCACTATTGCATGTACAAACATGGAACCAATGCTTTATTGAAGACATTGGACAAAAGAATTGACCAACATAGTTGATGACCATATATGGTCATAGAACTCATTAAATATGCATATCCATAATATCTCTAGCACTTTAAAAGATAGAGACATGTACCCAAACCTATATTGAAAGCATTGGACGAGAGAATTGACCAACACATTCGATGACCATATATAGTCATGCAACTCATTAAATATGCATGTCTCTAATGCCACAGGCACTATTGCAAGCACAAACATGGAACCAATGCTATATTGAAGACATTGGACAAAAGAATTGACCAACATATTTGATGACCATATATGGTCATATAACTCATTATATATGCATGTCTCTAATATATTATGCACTATTGCAATTACAAACATGGTACCAACCCTATATTGAAAACAGTGGACAACAAAATTGACCAACATAGTTCATGACCATATATGGTCATAGAACTCATTAAATATGCATGTCTCTAATATCTTATGTACTATTGCAAGTACAAACTTGGAACCAACGCTATATTGAAGACATTGGCCGAGAGAATTGACTAACATATTCTATGACCATATATGGTCATAAAACTCATTAAATATGCATATCCATAATATCTCGAGCACTTTTAAACATAGAGACATGTACCCAATCTTATATTGAAGACATTGGACATGAGAATTGACCAACACATTCGATGACCATATATGGTCATAGAACTCATTAAATATGCATGTCTCTAATATCTCAGGCACTATTGCAAACACAAACATGGAACCAATGTTATATTGAAGACATTGGACAAGAGAATTGACCAACACATTTGATGACTATATATGGTCATAGAACTCATTAAATATGCATGGCTATAATATCTCGGACACTATCACATATACAAACATGGAACCAACGTTAATTTTCAGGGCTATTGCAAACAGTCATACATGGCCATGCATTGCATGTGACTTCGCCATGTGCCATGGTCTTGAAAACCGGTGATTGCTGCTATGCAGCTATATTTAGGTTTTCAAGACACATGTCTTGGAAACCTTTTGTAATTGTTATGTTTTTTATTATTAGGTTTTCAAGACACATGTCTTGGAAACCTTTTGTAATTGTTATGTTTTTTATTAGGTTTTCAAGACACATGTCTTGGAAACCTTTTGTAATTGTTATGTTTTTTATTATTAGGTTTTCAAGACACATGTCTTGGAAACCTATTGTAATCGTTATGTTTTTTATTAGGGTTTCGAGCCCATTTGGTCGAAACCCTTTTGTAATTGTTCCGTTTATTATTATTATTATTATTATTATTATTATTATTCTTCCGCCTAAATTTTTGGTCACGCTTTATGTCAACACCGTTGGACCGATCAGTTCCATACTTGCCACAAAGGTAAAGCTGTATGAGATCTGGTGCATATCCTAAGTTCAGACACATAGGTCACATGACCAGGCCGCCATCTTGGATTAAAGGCGAAATTTTTAATGCCGAATTGCGCATCTTTCTGAGGGTCTGAGTGCTCCAATTTTTTTATGATAGTAGCAGTGCGACAAGGGCTACAAATTTCATCAAAAAAAACTTTAGCGGTCACGTGACTTTTTTTTTTAGAATTTTTTTAAATTTTGTTTTGCATCTCATTTGCATAATTTTCGACAAATCAACTAACCCTGAATAACTTTGAAAGATCATATGACATAGTATTTAATTCCAAAAGATGGAAGTCCAGGCGAAAAGCCGTTTTTTATAAGAAGATTTTAGAATGTTTTTTCATATTTTTTTGTTCTTTTATATGGTCACGTGACCTCATTTTATAGACATAATTGCAATATCTTAAGCACTGTTACAGTTAGGAACATGCAACTAGTGCAATATTGAAGTGATGGTATATGAAATTCTACTAACAAACAAGATGCCCATATATGGTCATGTGATCTCATTAAATATGCATAAATGTAATATATCAAGCACTGTTACAGATAGGGACATGCAACCTGTGCAATATAGAAGCTATAAGACACGAGATGTGACTAACTAATGTGATGACCATATATGGTCATGTGACTTCATCAAATATGCATAAATGTAATAACTCAAGCACAGTTACAGATGGGAACATGCAACCAGTGCAATATTGAAGTGATGGTACATGAAATTTTACTAACAAACAAGATGACCATATATGGGCATGTGACCTCATTGAATATGCATAAATGTAATATATTAAGCACTGCAAGAGTTAGGGACATGCATCCTGTGCAATATCGAAGGTATGGGTCAAGAGATGTGACTAACTAATGTGATGACCATATATGGTCATGTGACTTCATTAAATATGCATAATTGAATTATCTCAAGCATTGTTACAGTTAGAAACATGCAACCTGTGCAATATCGAAGCTGTGAGACAAGAGATGTGACTAACTAATGTGATGACCATATATGGTCATGTAACTTCATCAAATATGCATACATGAAATAACTCAAGCACTGTTACAGACATGAACATGCAACCTGTGCAAAATCGAAGCTATGGGACATGAGATGTGAGTAACTAATGAGATGACCGTATATGGTCATGTGACGTCATTAAATATGCATAATTGTAATATCTCAAGCAGAATCACAAATAGAGACATGCAACATATGCAATATCGAAGCTATGAGACAAGAGATGTGACTAACTAATGTGATGACCATATATGGTCATGTGACCTCATCAAATATGCATAAATGTTATATCTCAATCACTGTTACAGATAGGAACATGCAACCAGTGCAATATTGAAGCTATTGCACAACAGAAGTGACTAACATATCCGATGACCATATATGGTCATGTGACCTCATCAAATAAGCATAAATGTAATAACTCAAGCACTATTACAGACGGGAACATGCAACCTGTGCAATATCGAATCTATGGAACAATAGATGTGACTAACTAATGTGATGACCATATATGGTCATGTGACCTCATCAAATATGCATAAATGTTATATGTCAAGCACTGATACAGATAGGAACATGCAACCAGTGCAATATTGAAGTTATTGCACAACAGAAGTGACCGACACATCCGATGTCCATATATGGTCATGTGACATCATTAAATATGTATGATTGTAAAACATTAAGCACTGTTACAGACAGGAACATGTAACATGTTTAGTATGAAGGCCATGCAAATCCATTAATATATTCTTGTCGATGATGCTGGTTTTGGAACGCTGCTAATAAGTCAGTGGGCTCGAAACCCGACATTGCTGCAACGCAGCTATATTTATTATTATTATTCTTCCGCCTAAATTTTTGGTCACGCTTTATGTCAACGCCGTTGGACCGATCAATTCAATACTTGCCACAATGGTAAAGCTATATGAGATCTGGTGCATATCCTAAGTTCAGACACATAGGTCACATGACCAGGCCGCCATCTTGGATTAAAGGCGAAATTTTCAATGCCGAATTGCGCACCTTTCTGAGGGTCTGAGAGCTCCAATTTTTTTATGATAGTAGCAGTGCGACAAGGGCTACAAATCTCATCAAAAAAAACTTTAGCGGTCACGTGACTTTTTTTTTTAGAATTTTTTTAAATTTTGTTTTGCATCTCATTTGCATAATTTTCGACAAATCAACTAACCCTGAATAACTTTGAAAGATCATATGACATAGTATTTAATTCCAAAATATGGAAGTCCAGGCGAAAAGCCGTTTTTTATAAGAAGATTTTAGAATGTTTTTTCATATTTTTTTGTTCTTTTATATGGTCACGTGACCTCATTTTATAGACATAATTGCAATATCTCAAGCACTGTTACAGATAGGAACATGCAACCAGTGCAATATTGAAGTGATGGTACATGAAATTCTACTAACAAACAAGATGACCATATATGGTCATTTGATCTCATTAAATATGCATAAATGTAATATATCAAGCACTGTTACAGATAGGGACATGCAACCTGTGCAATATCGAAGCTATAAGACACGAGATGTGACTAACTAATGTGATGACCATATATGGTCATGTGACTTCATCAAATATGCATAAATGTCATAACTCAAGCACAGTTACAGACGGGAACATGCAACCAGTGCAATATTGAAGGGATGGTACATGAAATTTTACTAACAAACAAGATGACCATATATGGTCATGTGACCTCATTGAATATGCATAAATATAATATATCAAGCACTGCAAGAGTTAGGGACATGCAACCTGTGCAATATCGAAGGTATGGGTCAAGAGATGTGGCTAACAAATGTGATGACCATATATGGTCATGTGACTTCATTAAATATGCATAATTGAATTATCTCAAGAACTGTTACAGACATGAACATGCAACCTGTGCAAAATCGAAGCTGTGGGACATGAGATGTGAGTAACTGATGTGATGACCGTATATGGTCATGTGACGTCATTAAATATGCATAATTGTAATATCTCAAGCAGAATCACAGATAGAGACATGCAACCTATGCAATATCGAAGCTATGAGACAAGAGGTGTGGCTAACTAATGTGATGACCATATATGGTCATGTAATTTCATCAAATATGCATAAATGTAATAACTCAAGTACTGTTACAGATAGGAACATGCAACCAGTGCAATATTGAAGCTATTGCACAACAGATGTGACAAACACATCCGATGACCATATATGGTCATGTGACCTCATCAAATATGCATAAATGTTATATCTCAAGCACTGTTACAGATAGGAACATGCAACCAGTGCAATATTGAAGCTATTGCACAACAGAAGTCACTAACATATCCGATGACCATATATGGTCATGTGACCTCATCAAATAAGCATAAATGTAATAACTCAAGCACTATTACAGACGGGAACATGCAACCTGTGCAATATCGAATCTATGGAACAAGAGATGTGACTAACTAATGTGATGACCATATATGGTCATGTGACCTCATCAAATATGCATAAATGTTATATTTGAAACACAGTAACAGATAGAAACACACAACCTGTGCAATATCGAAGCTATGAGACAAGATATGTAACTAACACATCTGATGCCCAAACACGGTCATGTGACATCATTAAATATGCATAAATGTAATAACTCAAGCACTGTTACAGACGGGAACATGCAACCTGTGCAATATCGAATCTATGGAACAAGAGATGTGACTAACTAATGTGATGACCACATATGGTCATGTGATCTCATCAAATATGCATAAATGTTATATCTCAAGCACTGTTACAGATAGGAAAATGCAACCAATGCAATATTGAAGTTATTGCACAACAGAGCTGACAAAAACATCCGATGACCATATATGGACATGGGACATCATTAAATATGCAAGATTGTAATACCTTAAGCACTGTTACAGACAGGAACATGCAACATGTTTAGTAGGAAGGCCATGCAATTTCCTTTAATATATTATTGTCAATGATGCTGATTTTGGAATGCTGCTAATAAGTCAGTGGGCTCGAAACCCGACATTGCTGCAACGCAGCTATATTTAGGGTTTCGAGCCCATTTGGTCGAAACCCTTTTGTAATTGTTCCGTTTATTAGGGTTTCGAGCCCATTTGGTCGAAACCCTTTTGTAATTGTTCCGTTTATTATTATTATTATTATTATTATTATTATTATTCTTCCGCCTAAATTTTTGGTCACGCTTTATGTCAACACCGTTGGACCGATCAGTTCCATACTTGCCACAATGGTAAAGCTGTATGAGATCTGGTGCATATCCTAAGTTCAGACACATAGGTCACATGGCCAGGCCGCCATCTTGGATTAAAGGCGAAATTTTCAATGCCGAATTGCGCACCTTTCTGAGGGTCTGAGTGCTCCAATTTTTTTACGATAGTAGCAGTGCGACAAGGGCTACAAATTTCAGCAAAAAAAACTTTAGCGGTCACGTGACTTTTTTTTTTAGAATTTTTTTAAATTTTGTTTTGCATCTCATTTGCATAATTTTCGACAAATCAACTAACCCTGAATAACTTTGAAAGATCATATGACATAGTATTTAATTCCAAAATATTGAGTCCAGGCGATAAACCGTTTTTTATAAGAAGATTTTAGAATGTTTTTCCATATTTTTTTGTTCTTTTACATGGTCACGTGACCTCATTTTTTAGACATAATTGCAATATCTCAAGCACTGTTACAGATAGGAACATGCAACCAGTGCAATATTGAAGTGATGGTACATGAAATTCTACTAACAAACAAGATGACCATATATGGTCATGTGATCTCATTAAATATGCATAAATGTAATATATCAAGCACTGTTACAGATAGGGACATGCAACCTGTGCAATATCGAAGCTATAAGACACGAGATGTGACTAACTAATGTGATGACCATATATGGTCATGTGACTTCATCAAATATGCATAAATGTAATAACTCAAGCACAGTTACAGATGAGAACATGCAACCAGTGCAATATTGAAGTGATGGTACATGAAATTTTACTAACAAACAAGATGACTATATATGGTCATGTGACCTCATTGAATATGCATAAATGTAATATGTCAAGCACTGCAAGAGTTAGTTACATGCAACCTGTGCAATATCGGAGGTATGGGTCAAGAGATGTGACTAACTAATGTGATGACCATATATGGTCATGTGACTTCATTAAATATGCATAATTGAATTATCTCAAGCACTGTTACAGATAGAAACATGCAACCTGTGCAAAATCGAAGCTATGGGATATGAGATGTGAGTAACTAATGTGATGACCGTATATGGTCATGTGCCGTCATTAAATATGCATAATTGTAATATCTCAAGCAGAATCACAGATAGAGACATGCAACCTATGCAATATCGAAGCTATGTGACAAGAGATGTGACTAACTAATGTGATGACCATATATGGTCATGTAACTTCATCAAATATGCATAAATGTAATAACTCAAGCACTGTTACAGATAGGAACATGCAACCAGTGCAATATTGAAGCTATTGCACAACAGAAGTGACTAACACATCCGATGACCATATATGGTCATAAATGTAATAACTCAAGCACTGTTACAGACAGGAACATGCAACCTGTGCAATATCGAATCTATGGAACAAGTGATGTGACTAACTAATGTAATGACCATATATGGTCATGTGACATCATTAAATATGCAAGATTGTAATACCTTAAGCACTGTTACAGACTGGAACATGTAACATGTTTAGTATGAAGGCCATGCAATTTCCTTTAATATATTATTGTCAATGATGCTGATTTTGGAACGCTGCTAATAAGCCAGTGGGCTCGAAACCCGACATTGCTGCAACGCAGCTATATTTATTATTATTATTATTATTATTATTATTATTCTTCCGCCTAAATTTTTGGTCACGCTTTATGTCAACACCGTTGGACCGATCAGTTTCATACTTGCCACAATGGTAAAGCTGTATGAGATCTGGTGCATATCCTAAGTTCAGACACATAGGTCACATGACCAGGCCGCCATCTTGGATTAAAGGCGAAATTTTCAATGCCGAATTGCGCACCTTTCTGAGGGTCTGAGTGCTCCAATTTTTTTATGATAGTAGCAGTGGGACAAGGGCTACAAATTTCATCAAAAAAAACTTTAGCGGTCACGTGACTTTTTTTTTTAGAATTTTTTGAAATTTTGTTTTGCATCTCATTTGCATAATTTTCGGCAAATCAACTAACCCTGAATAACTTTGAAAGATCATATGACATAGTATTTAATTCCAAAATATGGAAGTCCAGGCGAAAAGCCGTTTTTTATAAGAAGATTTTAGAATGTTTTTTTCATATTTTTTTGTTCTTTTATATGGTCACGTGACCTCATTTTATAGACATAATTGCAATATCTCAAGCACTGTTACAGATAGGAACATGCAACCAGTGCAATATTGAAGTGATGGTACATGAAATTCTACTAACAAACAAGATGACCATATATGGTCATGTGATCTCATTAAATATGCATAAATGTAATATATCAAGCACTGTTACAGATAGGGACATGTAACCTGTGCAATATCGAAGCTATAAGACACGAGATGTGACTAACTAATGTGATGACCATATATGGTCATGTGACTTCATCAAATATGCATAAATGTAATAACTCAAGCACAGTTACAGACGGGAACATGCAACCTGTGCAAAATCGAAGCTGTGGGACATGAGATGTGAGTAACTAATGTGATGACCGTATATGGTCATGTGACGTCATTAAATATGCATAATTGTAATATCTCAAGCAGAATAACAGATAGAGACATGCAACCTATGCAATATCGAAGCTATGAGACAAGAGATGTGGCTAACTAATGTGATGACCATATATGGTCATGTAATTTCATCAAATATGCATAAATGTAATAACTCAAGCACTGTTACAGATAGGAACATGCAACCAGTGCAATATTGAAGCTATTGCACAACAGAAGTGACTAACACATCCGATGACCATATATGGTCATGTGACCTCATCAAATATGCATAAATGTTATATCTCAAGCACTGTTACAGATAGGAACATGCAACCAGTGCAATATTGAAGCTATTGCACAACAGAAGTCACTAACATATCTGATGACCATATATGGTCATGTGACCTCATCAAATAAGCATAAATGTAATAACTCAAGCACTATTACAGACGGGACCATGCAACCTGTGCAATATCGAATCTATGGAACAAGAGATGTGACTAACTAATGTGATGACCATATATGGTCATGTGACTTCATTAAATATGCATAATTGAATTATCTCAAGCACTGTTACAGATAGAAACATGCAACCTGTGCAAAATCGAAGCTATGGGACATGAGATGTGAGTAACTAATGTGATGACCGTATATGGTCATGTGCCGTCATTAAATATGCATAATTGTAATATGTCAAGCAGAATCACAGATAGAGACATGCAACCTATGCAATATCGAAGCTATGTGACAAGAGATATGACTAACTAATGTGATGACCATATATGGTCATGTAACTTCATCAAATATGCATAAATGTTATATCTCAAGCACTGTTACATATAGGAAAATGCAACCAGTGCAATATTGAAACTATTGCACAACAGAAGTGACTAACATATCCGATGACCATATATGGTCATGTGACATCATTAAATATGCATGATTGTAATATCTTAAGCACTGTTACAGACAGGAACATGCAACATGTTTAGTATGAAGGCCATGCAATTTCCTTTAATATATTATTGTCGATGATGCTGATTTTGGAACGCTGCTAATAAGTCAGTGGGCTCGAAACCCGACATTGCTGCAACGCAGCTATATTTATTATTATTATTCCGCCAGATTTTTTCGCTAAGCGCCATTGGAACACCGTTGCACATATCTGGAAAATTGTTTCACATGTTTGTTAAGTATGATGAGATCTAGTGCATATCCTAAGATGATGCATATTGGTCACGTGGTACGGCGGCCATTTTGAATTTAAGGCGAAAAATGGCATGCTCATTTAAACACCTTTCTGAGGGTCTAGGAGTCTCAAACTTTCGCTTAAAAGAAGCATTGTCCCTAGAGCTACGTATTTCATGAAAAAAAAGTTGAACGGTCATGTGACTTTTTTTTCTAGAATTTTCTAAAATATTGTTTTGCATCTCATTTGCATAATTTTGATCGTATCAAAATTCCACGCCATCATTTTGAAGAACATCATACATACTACAGATTAATCAAAGAATCATGAAAGTGCGACCAGTAGTTTTGGAGCAGTTGATTTATGAATATTTTTCACATTTTATATAAAATAGTCAGCAATGTTGCATTATGGGAAAGGGGGGAGGGCCCATATACGATACACATTGAATTGACATATATTGAGAACTATTGCACATACAAGAATGGAACTAACGCTATATTGAAGACATTGGACAAGAGAATTTACCAAAATATTGGATGACCATATATGGTCATGCAACTCATTAAATATGCATGTCTCTAATATCTCAGGCACTATTGCAAGTACAAACATGGAACTAACGTTGTATTGAAGACATTGGACAAGAAAATGTACCAAAACATTGGATGACCATATATGGTCATATAACTCATTAAATATACATGTCTTTCATATCTCAGGCACTATTGCAAGTACAAACATGGAACCAATGCTATATTGAAGACATTGAACAAAAGAATTGATCAACATAGTTGATGACCATATATGGTCATAGAACTCATTAAATATGCATGTCTCTAATATCTCAGGCACTATTGCAAGTACAAACATGGAACTAACGCTGTATTGAAGACATTGGACAAGAAAATGTACCAAAACATTGGATGACCATATATGGTCATATAACTCATTAAATATACATGTCTTTCATATCTCAGGCACTATTGCAAGTACAAACATGGAACCAATGCTATATTGAAGACATTGAACAAAAGAATTGATCAACATAGTTGATGACCATATATGGTCATAGAACTCATTAAATATGCATGTTTTTAATATCTCAGGCACTATTGCAAGTACAAACATGCTACCAATGCTATATTGAAGACATTGGACGAGAGAATTGACCAACATATTCGATGACCATATAAGGTCATAGAACTCATTAAATATGCATATCCATAATATCTCGATCACTTTTAAAGATATAAACATGTACCCAAACCTATATTGAAGGCATTGGACAAAAAAAATAACCAACATATAAAATGACCATATATGGTCATAGAACTCATTAAATATGCAAGTCCCTAATATTTCATGCACCATTGCAAGTACAAACATAGTACCAACACTATATTGTAGATATTGAACAAGAGAATTGACCAACACAATCAATGACCATATATGGTCATAGAAATCATTAAATATGCTTGTCCCTAAAATCTCGCACACTATTGCAAGTATAGACATGCAACCAACACTATATTGAAGACATTGGACAAGAGATGTGAGCAACATAGTAGATGACCATATATGGTATTAAATATGCATGTCTCTGATATCTTAGGCACTGTTGCAAGTAGGAACATGGAACCAGTGCTACATTAAAGACATTGAACAAGAGAATTGACAAACATACCTGATGACTATATATGGTCATGGAACTCATTAAATATGCATGGCTATAATATCTCGGACACTATTGCAAGTACAAACATGGAACCAATGCTATATTGAAGACATTGAACAAAAGAATTGATCAACATAGTGTATGACCATATATGGTCATAGAACTCATTAAATATGCGTGTCTCTAATATCTCAGGCACTATTGCAAGTACAAACATGGAACCAATGCTATATTGAAGACATTGAACAAAAGAATTGACCAACACATTCCATGACCATATATGGTCATAATATGCGCCATAATCATATACGCCATAATTTTGAAGAACATCATACATACTACAGATTAATCAAAGAATCATGCAAGTGCGACCAGTAGTTTTGGAGCAGTTGATTTATGAATATTTTTCACATTTTATATTAAATAGTCAGCAATGTTGCATTATGGGAAAGGGGGAGGGCCCATATACGATACACATTGAATTGACATATATTGAGAACTATTGCACATACAAACATGGAACTAACGCTATATTGAAGACATTGGCCGAGAGAATTGACTAACATATTCGATGACCATATATGGTCATAGAAGTCATTAAATATGCATATCCATAATATCTCGAGCACTTTTAAAGACAGAGACATGTCCCCAAATCTATATCGAAGACATTGGACAAAAAAATTGACCAACACATTCGATGACCATATATGGTCATAGAACTCATTAAATATGCATGTCTCTTATATCTCAGGCACTATCGCAAACACAAACATGGAACCAATGCTATATTGAAGACATTGCACAAAAGGATTGACCAACATATTCGATGACCATATATGGTCATAGAACTCATTAAATATGCAAGTCTCTAATATCTTAGCCACTGTTGCAAGTAGGAACATTGAACCAATGCTATATTGAAGACATTGGACAAGAGAATTGACAAACATACCCGATGACTATATATGGTCATGGAACGCATTTAATATATGCATGGCTATAATATCTCGGACACTATCACATATAGAAACATGGAACCAACGTTAATTTTGAGGGTTATTGCAAACAGTCATACATGGCCATGCATTGCATGTGACTTGGCCATGTGCCATGGTCTTGAAAACCGGTGATTGCTGCTATGCAGCTATATTTATTATTATTATTATTCCGCCAGATTTTTCGCTAAGCGCCATTCGAACACTGTTGCACATATCTGGAAAATGTTTTCATATGTTTGTTAAGTTTGATGAGATCTAGTGCATATCCTAAGATGACGCATATTGGTCACGTGGTACGGCGGCCATTTTGAATTTTAGGCAAAAAATGGCATGCTCATTTAAACACCTTTCTGAGGGTCTAGGAGTCTCAAACTTTCGCTTAAAAGAAGCATTGGCCCTAGAGCTACGTATTTCATGAAAAAAAAGTTGAACGGTCATGTGACTTTTTTTTCTAGAATTTTCTAAAATATTGTTTTGCATCTCATTTGCATAATTTTGATCGTATCAAAATTCCACGCCATAGTTTTGAAGAACATCATACATACTACAGATTAATCAAAGAATCATGAAAGTGCGACCAGTAGTTTTGGAGCAGTTGATTTATGAATATTTTTCACATTTTATATAAAATAGTCAGCAATGTTGCATTATGGGAAAGGGGGGAGGGCCCATATACGGATACACATTGAATTGACATATTTTGAGAACTATTGTATATACAAACATGGAACTAACGCTATATTGAAGATATTGGACAAGAGAATTGATCAAAATATTGGATGACCATATTTGGTCATGCAACTCATTAAATATGCATGTCTCTAATATCTCAGGCACTACTGCAAGTACAAACATGGAACCATGGCTATATTGAAGACATTGGACAAGAGAATTGACCAACATATTCAATGACCATATATGGTCATACAACTCATTAAATATGCATGTCTCTAATATCTCATGCACTATTGCAAGTACAAACAAGGAACCAATGCTATATTGAAGACATTGAACAAAAGAATTGACCAACATAGTTGATGACCATATATGGTCATAGAACTCATTAAATATGCATATCCATAATATCTCTAGCACTTTAAAAGATAGAGACATGTACCCAAACCTATATTGAAAGCATTGGACAATATAATTGACGAACACATTCGATGACCATATATGGTAATAGAACTCATTAAATATGCATGTCTCTAATATCTTATGCACTATTGCAAGTACAAACGTGGTACCAACGCTATATTGAATACATTGGACAACAGAATTGACCAACATAGTTGATGACCATATATGGTCATGGAACTCATTAAATATGCATGTCTCTAATATCTTATGCACTATTGCAAGTACAAACATGGAACCAATGCTATATTGAAGACATTGGACAAAAGAATTGACCAACATATTCGATGATCATATATGGTCATAGAACTCATTAAATATGCATGTCTCTAATATCTCAGGCACTATTGCAAACACAAACATGGAACCAATGTTATATTGAAGACATTGGACAAGAGGATTGACCAACACATTCGATGACCATATATGGTCATAGAACTCATTAAATATGCATATCCATAATATCTCGAGCACGTTTAAAGATAGAGACATGTACCCAAACCTATACTGAAGGCATTGGACAAAAGAATTGACCAACATTTTAAATGACCATATATGGTCATAGAACTCATTAAATATGCATATCCATAATATCTCGAGCACTTTTAAAGATAGAGACATGTACTCAAACCTATACTGAAGGCATTGGATAAAAGAATTGACCAACATTTTAAATGACCATATATGGTCATAGAACTCATTAAATATGCAAGTCTCTAATATCTTAGGCACTTTTACAAGTAGGAACATTGAATCAATGCTATATTGAAGACATTGGACAAGAGAATTGACAAACATACCCGATGACTATATATGGTCATAGAACTCATTAAATATGCATGGCTATAATATCGTGAACACTATCACATATACAAACATGGAACCAACGATAATTTTCAGGGCTATTGCAAACAGTCATACATGACCATGCCTTGCATGTGACTTGGCCATGTGCCATGGTCTTGAAAACCGGTGATTGCTGCTATGCAGCTATATTTAGGTTTTCAAGACACATGTCTTGGAAACCTTTTGTAATTGTTATGTTTTTTATTATTAGGTTTTCAAGACACATGTCTTGGAAACCTTTTGTAATTGTTATGTTTTTTATTATTATTATTCCGCCAGATTTTTCGCTAAGCGCCATTTGAACACCGTTGCACATATCTTGAAAATTTTTTCATATATTTGTAAAGTTTGATGAGATCTAATGCATATCCTAAGATGACGCATATTGGTCACGTGGTATGGCGGCCATTTTGAATTTAAGGCGAAAAATGGCATGCTCATTTAAACACCTTTCTGAGGGTCTAGGAGTCTCAAACTTTCGCCTAAAAGAAGCATTGGCCCTAGAGCTACGTATATCAGAAAAAAAAAGTTGAACGGTCATGTGACTTTTTTTTCTAGAATTTTCTGAAATATTGTTTTGCATCTCATTTGCATAATTTTGACCGTATCAAAATTCCACGCCATAATTTTGAAGAACATCATACATACTACAGATTAATCAAAGAATCATGCTAGTGCGACCAGTAGTTTTGGAGCAGTTGATTTATGAATATTTTTCACATTTTATATAAAATAGTCAGCAATGTTGCATTGTGGGAAAGGGGGGAGGGCCCATATACGATACACATTGAATTGACATGTATTGAGAACTACTGCACATACAAACATGGCACTAACGCTATATTGAAGACATTGGACAAGAGAATTGACCAAAATATTGGATGACCATATATGGTCATGCAACTCATTAAATATGCATGTCTCTAATATCTCAGGCACTATTGCAAGTACAAACATGGAACCAACGCTGTATTGAAGACATTGGACAAGAAAATTGACCAAAACATTGGATGACCATATATGGTCATAGAACTCATTAAATATACATGTCTTTAATATCTCAGGCACTATTGCAAGTACAAACATGGAACCAATGCTATATTGAAGACATTGAACAAAAGAATTGATCAACATAGTTGATGACCATATATGGTCATATAACTCATTAAATATGCGTGTCTCTAATATCTCAGTCATTATTGCAAGTACAAACATCGAACCAACGCTATATTGAAGACATAGGACGAGAGATTTGACCAACATATTCGATGACCATATATGGTCATAGAACTCTTTAAATATGCATATCCATAATATCTCGAGCACTTTTAAAGATAGAGACATGTACCCAAACCTATACTGAAGGCATTGGACAAAAGAATTGACCAACATTTTAAATGACCATATATGGTCATAGAACTCATTAAATATGCATATCCATAATATCTCGAGCACTTTTAAAGATAGGGACATGTACCCAAACCTATACTGAAGACATTGGACAAGAGAATTGTCCAACATATGAGACGACCATATATGGTCATAGAACTCATTAAATACGCATGCCTCTAACATCTTAGGCACTGTTGCAGGTAGGAACATGAAACCAATGCTATATTGAAGTCATTGGACAAGAGAATTGACAAACATACCTGATGACTATATATGGTCAAATAACTCATTACATATGCATGGCAATAATATCTTGGACACTATCACATATACAAACATGGGACCAACGTTAATTTTGGGGGCTATTGCAAACAGTCATACCTGGCCATGCATTGCATGTGACTTGGCCATGTGCCATGGTCTTGAAAACCGGTCATTGCTGCTATGCAGCTATATTTAGGTTTTCAAGACACATGTCTTGGAAACCTATTGTAATCGTTATGTTTTTAGGGTTTCGAGCCCTATGGGTCGAAACCCTTTTGTAATTGCTATGTTTATTATTATTATTATTATTTTTCCGCCGTTTTTTGTAACCACTGTAACTTGAAAAATAATGCTGCGATTGACTTGCCATTTCGCATTCTGATAAAGGACCATGAGTTGTGGTGCATACCCCAAAACCAGCTATGTAGGTCACATGACCTGGCCGCCATCTTAGGTAGAACACAGACCGGAAGTACTCAATTGCACCACTTTCTGAGGGTCTAGGAACTTCCGGTTTTTTTGTGTGGCATCATTGGCTCATGTCTAGCAAATATCAGCAATAAAAACTTTAGCGGTCATGTGACCTTGGCCGCCATATTGGATTTTCCGAAAATTGACAAGAAACTTTTAAAATCTTCTTCTCAAAAATGGCTCATTCATGTGATTATACATTTGCTTTGCAGCACCTATGGCCATAGCTCTACAAAGTGACTGAAGCAGATTTTTGAAAAATGGCTTCCTTTGGCAGCCATCTTGGATTTAATAAAAAGTGAAAGTACGCTATAACTCATGAACAATTTGCCAGATTTAAACCAAAGTTGGCATACAACATCCCTTCAATAAGATGATTATGTGTTCATAAAAATATTTCCCATGATTCAAGTGGTTTTGGCGGCCATAATGAATTTATCAAAAAATTGCAAAAAACCTCAAAAAATTATCTTCTTAAAAACTGCTTGTTTGTTTGACAATCAATTTAGCATATAGTATCTCTGTTGATAGCTCTACAAAGTTACGGAAGCAGATTTTTGAAAAATGGCTTTCTTTGGCAGCCATCTTGGATTTAGTGAAAAGTGAAATTACGCTATAACTTATGAACAATTTGCCAGATTTAAACAAAACTTGGCATACAACATCCGTTCAATAAGATAATTATGTGTTCATGAAAATATTTCCCATGATTCAAGTGGTTTTGGCGGTCATGTTGAATTTATCACAAAAATGCCAAAAAACTCAAAAAATTATCTTCTTAAAAACTGCTTGCTTGTTTGAAAAGCAATTCAGCATATAGTATCTCTGTCGATAGCTCTACAAAGTTACTAAAGCAGATTTTTGAAAAATGGCTTCCTTTGGCAGCCATCTTGGTTTTAGTAAAAAGTGAAAGCACGCTATAACTTATGAACGATTTGCCAGATTTAAACAAAACTTGGCATACAACATCCGCTCAATGAGATGATTATGTGTTCATGGAAATATTTCCCATGATTCAAGTGGTTTTGGCGGCCATGTTGAATTTATCACAAAAATTCAAAAAACCTCAAAAAAATATGTTGTTAAAAACTGCTTGCTTGTTTGAAAAGCAATTTAGCATATAGTATCTCTGTTGATAGCTCTACAAAGTTACTGAAGTAGATTTTTAAAAATGGCTTCCTTTGGCAGCCATCTTGGATTTAGTAAAAGAGAAAAAGTTCTATAACTCATGAACTATTTGTCCTTCACATTCCTGTGAAATCAAATCCATATGTTGTGTAGTTTGTCTGCTATCTTGCATTCTAGACATGAAACGTTCGTCAAATAATCACATCGAGCAAGTGCAATTTGTCATGAGCCACGCAGGCTCGAAACCCGTCATCGCTGCTATGCAGCTATATTTAGGCTTTCAAGTCCCTTCAGGCTTGAAAGCCTATTGTTTTTGTTATGTTTATTATTATTATTATTATTATTATTATTATTATTATTATTATTATTATTATTATTCTTCCGCCAACTTCAAACGACTTCTTCTCTGAAACGGCTGGACCGTTTTGCCTGAAAATTTGTATATACCTTCTACATGTCATGCCATTAAAAGTGACTGAAACAGATTTTCGATTAGTCACGTGGTTCGGCCGCCATCTTGGAACTCATTAAATATGCATGTCTCTTGTATCTCAAAAACTATTGCATGTACAAACATGGAACTAACGGTATATTGAAGGCAACGAACAAGAGAATTGGCCAAAATATTCGTTGACCATATATGGTCATAGAACTCATTAAATATGCATGTCTCTTATATCTCAAGCACTATTGCATGTACAAACGTGAAACTGACGCAATATTGAAGGAAATGGTCAAGAGAATGAGCCAACATATTCGTTGACCATATAAGGTCATATACCTCATTAAATATGCATACCTATAATATCTCAGGCACTATTGCACATACAGACATGGAACCATTGCTATATTGAAGGCTTTGGACAAGAGAAACTGTCAACATGTTCAATGCCCATATATGGTCATATAACTCATTAAATATGCATGTCTCCAATATCTCAAGCACTATTACATGTACAAACATGCAACAAACGGTATACTGAAGGCAATGGACAAGAGAATTGGCCAACATATTCGTTGACCATATATGGTCATAGAACTCATTAAGTATGCATTTCTCTAATATCTCAAGCGCTATTGCACGTACAAACATGGAACTAATGCTATATTGAAGACAATGGACAAGGGAATTGGCCAACATATTTGTTGACCATATAAGGTCATATAACTCATTAAATATGCATGTCTCCAATATCTCAAGCCCTATTGCATGTACAAACATGGGACTAACGGTATACCAAAGGCAATGGACAAGACAATTGGCCAACATGTCCGTTGACCATATATGGTCATAGATCTCATTAAATATACATGTCTCTAATATTTCTAGCAGTATTGCATGTACAGACAGGGTACCAACGCTATATTGAAGGCAATGGAAAAGAGAATTGGCCAACATATCCGTTGACCATATATGGTCATAGAACTCATTAGATATGCGTATATATAATATCTCGAGCACTATTGAAGTTAGAGACATGGAAATATCGCTATAATGCAGGCATTGGGCCAGAACGTCGTGTAACCTACATGTATATACATTACACAAGTCAAATCTTCAAACCTTTTTTTCCAAATTTAATAGTGTTATGAATCCTTTTTTCTTGAAAGCCGTTAATAGCTGCTCTGCAGCTATATTTATTATTATTATTATTCTTATTATTTTTCCACCGTTTTTTAAAGCACTGTAACTTGAAAAATAATGCTGCGATTGATTAGGCATTTTGCATGCTGATGAAGGGCCATGAGTTGTGGTGCATACCCCAAAATCAGCCATGTAGGTCACATGACCTGGCCGCCATCTTAGGTAGAACACAAACCGGAAGTGCTCAATTGCACCACTTTCTGAGGGTCTAGGAACTTCCGGTTTTTTTGTGTGGCATCATTGGCTCATGTCTAGCAAATATCAGCAATAAAATCTTTAGCGGTCATGTGACCTTGGCCGCCATATTGGATTTTCCGAAAATTGACAAAAAACTTTTAAAATCTTCTTCTCAAAAATGGGTCATTCATGTAATTAGACATTTGCTTTGCAGCACCTATGACAATAGCTCTACAAAGTGACTGAAGCAGATTTTTGAAAAATGGCTTCCTTTGGCAGCCATCTTGGATTTAGTAAAAAGTGAAAGTACGCTATAACTCATGAACAATTTGCCAGATTTAAACCAAAGTTGGCATACAACATCCCTTCAATAAGATGATTATGTGTTCATAAAAATATTTCCCATGATTCAAGTGGTTTTGGCGGCCATGTTGAATTTATAACAAAAATGCCAAAAAACTCAAAAAATTATCTTGTTAAAAACTGCTTGCTTGTTTGAAAAGCAATTTAGCATATAGTATCTCTGTTGATAGCTCTACAAAGTTACTGAAGTAGATTTTTAAAAATGGCTTCCTTTGGCAGCCATCTTGGATTTAGTAAAAGAGAAAAAGTTCTATAACTCATGAACTATTTGTCCTTGCATTAAGTTTATCATATTCCTGTGAAATCAAATCCATATGTTGTGTAGTTTGTCTGCTATCTTGCATTCTAGACATGAAACGTTCGTCAAATAATCACATCGAGCAAGTGCAATTTGTCATGAGCCACGCAGGCTCGAAACCCGTCATTGCTGCTATGCAGCTATATTTTATTATTATTATTCCGCCAGATTTTTTCGCTAAGCGCCATTCGAACACCGTTGCACATATCTGGAAATTTTTTTCACATGTTTGTTAAGTATGATGAGATCTAGTGCATATCCTAAGATGATGCATATTGGTCACGTGGTACGGCGGCCATTTTGAATTTAAGGCGAAAAATGGCATGCTCATTTAAACACCTTTCTGAGGGTCTAGGAGTCTCAAACTTTCACTTAAAAGAAGCATTGGCCCTAGAGCTACGTATTTCATGAAAAAAAAGTTGAACGGTCATGTGACTTTTTTTTCTAGAATTTTCTAAAATATTGTTTTGCATCTCATTTGCATAATTTTGATCGTATCAAAATTCCACGCCATAATTTTGAAGAACATCATACATACTACAGATTAATCAAAGAATCATGAAAGTGCGACCAGTAGTTTTGGAGCAGTTGATTTATGAATATTTTTCACATTTTATATGAAATAGTCAGCAATGTTGCATTATGGGAAAGGGGGGAGGGCCCATATACGATACACATTCAATTGACATATATTGAGAACTATTGCACATACAAGAATGGAACTAACGCTATATTGAAGACATTGGACAAGGGAATTTACCAAAATATTGGATGACCATATATGGATATGCAACTCATTAAATATGCATGTCTCTAATATCTCAGGCACTATTGCAAGTACAAACATGGAACTAACGTTGTATTGAAGACATTGGACAAGAAAATGTACCAAAACATTGGATGACCATATATGGTCATATAACTCATTAAATATACATGTCTTTCATATCTCAGGCACTATTGCAAGTACAAACATGGAACCAATGCTATATTGAAGACATTGAACAAAAGAATTGATCAACATTGTTGATGACCATATATGGTCATAGAACTCATTAAATATGCGTGTCTCTAATATCTCAGGCATTATTGCAAGTACAAACATGGAACCAACGCTATATTGAAGACAAAGGACGAGAGAATTGACCAAAATATTCGATGACCATATAAGGTCATAGAACTCATTAAATATGCATATCCATAATATCTCGATCACTTTTAAAGATATAAACATGTACCCAAAACTTTATTGAAGGCATTGGACAAAAAAATTGACCAACATATAAAATGACCATATATGGTCATAGAACTCATTAAATATGCAAGTCCCTAATATCTCATGCACTATTGCAAGTACAAACATAGTACCAACACTATATTGTAGATATTGAACAAGAGAATTGACCAACACAATCAATGACCATATATGGTCATAGAAATCATTAAATATGCTTGTCCCTAAAATCTCGGACACTATTGCAAGTATAGACATGCAACCAACACTATATTGAAGACATTGGACAAGAGAATTGAGCAACATAGTAGATGACCATATATGGTATTAAATATGCATGTCTCTGATATCCTAGGCACTGTTGCAAGTAGGAACATGGAACCAGTGCTACATTGAAGACATTGAACAAGAGAATTGACAAACATACCTGATGACTATATATGGTCATGGAACTCATTAAATATGCATGGCTATACTATCTCGGACACTATCACATATTCAAACATGGAACCAACGTTAATTTTCAGGGCTATTGCAAACAGTCATACATGGCCATGCATTGCATGTGACTTGGCCATGTGCCATGGTCTTGAAAACCGGTCATTGCTGCTATGCAGCTATATTTATTATTATTATTATTCCGCCAGATTTTTCGCTAAGCGCCATTCGAACACCGTTGCACATATCTGGAAAATTTTTTCAAATGTTTGTTAAGTTTGATGAGATCTAGTGCATATCCTAAGATGACGCATATTGGTCACGTGGTACGGCGGCCATTTTGAATTTAAGGCGAAAAATGGCATGCTCATTTAAACACCTTTCTGAGGGTCTAGGAGTCTCAAACTTTCGCTTAAAAGAAGCATTGACCCTAGAGCTACGTATTTCATGAAAAAAAAGTTGAACGGTCATGTGACTTTTTTTTCTAGAATTTTCTGAAATATTGTTTTGCATCTCATTTGCATAATTTTGATCGTATCAAAATTCCACGCCATAATTTTGAAGAACATCATACATACTACAGGCTAATCAAAGAATCATCGAAGTGCGACCAGTAGTTTTGGAGCAGTTGATTTATGAATATTTTTCACATTTTATATAAAATAGTCAGCAATGTTGCATTACGGGAAAGGGGGGAGGGCCCATATACGACACACATTGAATTGACATATATTGAGAACTATTGTATATACAAACATGGAACTAACGCTATATTGAAGACATTGGACAAGATAATTGACCAAGATATTGGATGACCATATATGGTCATGTAACTCATTAAATATGCATGTTTTTAATATCTCAGGCACTATTGCAAGTATAAACATGGAACCAATGCTATATTGAAGACATTGAACAAAAGAATTGATCAACATAGTGTATGACCATATATGGTCATATAACTCATTAAATATGCGTGTCTCTAATATCTCGGGCATTATTGCAAGTTCAAACATGGAATCAACGCTATATTGAAGACATAGGACGAGAGAATTGACCAACATATTCGATGACCATATATGGTCATAGAACTGATTAAATATGCATATCCATATATCTCGAACACTTTTAAAGATAGAAACATGTACCCAAACCTATATTGAAGACATTGGACAAGATAATTGACCAACACAGTCGATGACCATATATGGTCATACAACTCATTAAATATGCATGTCTCTAATATCTCGAGTACTATTGTAAGCACAAACATGGAACCAATACTATATTGAAGACATTGGACAAAAGGATTGACCAACATATTCGATTACCATATATGGTCATAGAACACATTAAGTATGCATATCCATAATATCTCGAGCACTTTTAAAGATAGGGACATGTACCCAAACCTATACTGAAGACATTGGACAAGAGAATTGTCCAACATATGAGATGACCATATATGGTCATAGAACTCATTAAATATGCATGCCTCTAATATCTTAGGCACTGATGCAGGTAGGAACATGGAACCAATGCTATATTGAAGTCATTGGACAAGAGAATTGACAAACATACCTGATGACTATATATGGTCATATAACTCATTACATATGCATGGCAATAATATCTTGGACACTATCACATATACAAACATGGGACCAACGTTAATTTTGGGGGCTATTGCAAACAGTCATACCTGGCCATGCATTGCATGTGACTTGGCCATGTGCCATGGTCTTGAAAACCGGTCATTGCTGCTATGCAGCTATATTTAGGTTTTCAAGACAAATGTCTTGGAAACCTTTTGTAATTGTTATTAGGTTTTCAAGACACATGTCTTGGAAACCTTTTGTAATTGTTATGTTTTTTATTATTATTATTATTATTATTATTATTATTATTCCGCCAGATTTTTCGCTAAGCGCCATTCGAACACCGTTGCACATATCTTGAAAATGTTTGCACATGTTTGTAAAGTCTGATGAGATCTAGTGCATATCCTAAGATGACGCATATTGGTCACGTGGTACGGCGGCCATTTTGAATTTAAGGCGAAAAATGGCATGCTCATTTAAACACCTTTCTGAGGGTCTAGGAGTCTCAAACTTTCGCTTAAAAGAAGCATTGACCCTAGAGCTACGTATTTCATGAAAAAAAAGTTGAACGGTCATGTGACTTTTTTTTCTAGAATTTTCTGAAATATTGTTCTGCATCTCATTTGCATAATTTTGATCGTATCAAAATTCCACGCCATAATTTTGAAGAACATCATACATACTACAGATTAATCAAAGCATCGTGAAAGTGCGACCAGTAGTTTTGGAGCAGTTGATTTATGAATATTTTTCACATTTTATATAAAATAGTCAGCAATGTTGCATTATGGGAAAGGGGGGAGGGCCCATATACGATACACATTGAATTGACATATATTGAGAACTATTGCACATACAAGAATGGAACTAACGCTATATTGAAGACATTGGACAAGAGAATTGACCAACACATTCGATGACCATATATGGTCATATAACTCATTAAATATGCATGTCTTTAATATCTCAGGCACTATTGCAAGTACAAACATGGAACCAACGCTATATTGAAGACATTGGCCGAGAGAATTGACCAACATATTCGATGACCATATATGGTCATATAACTCATTAAATATGCATGTCTTTAATATCTCAGGCACTATTGCAAGTACAAACTTGGAACCAATGCTATATTGAAAACATTGAACAAAAGAATTGACCAACATAGTGTATGACCATATATGGTCATAGAACTCATTAAATATCCGTGTCTCTAATATCTCAGGCATTATTGCAAGCACAAACATGGAACCAACGCCATATTGAAGACATTGGACAAAAGAATTGACCAACATATTCGATGACCATATATGGTCATAGAACTCATTAAATATGCATGTCTCTAATATCTCAGGCACTATTGCAAACACAAACATGGAACCAATGTTATATTGAAGACATTGGACAAAAGGATTGACCAACACATTCGATGACCATATATGGTCATAGAACTCATTAAATATGCAAGTCTCTAATATCTTAGGCACTGTTACAAGTAGGAACATTGAACCAATGCTATATTGAAGACATTGGACAAGAGAATTGACAAACATACCTGATGACTATATATGGTCATAGAACTCATTAAATATGCATGTCTCTAATATCTCAGGCAATATTGCAAACACAAACAAGGAACCAATGTTATATTGAAGACATTGGACAAAAGAATTGACCAACATAGATGATGACCATATATGGTCATGGAACTCATTAAATATGCATGGCTATAATATCTCGGACACTATCACATATACAAACATGGAACCAACGTTAATTTTGAGGGCTATTGCAAACAGTCATACCTGGCCATGCATTGCATGTGACTTGGCCATGTGCCATGGTCTTGAAAACCGGTCATTGCTGCTATGCAGCTATATTGTTTATTATTATTATTATTATTATTATTATTATTATTCCGCCAGATTTTTCGCTAAGCGCCATTCGAACACCGTTGCACATATCTTGAAAATGTTTGCACATGTTTGTAAAGTCTGATGAGATCTAGTGCATATCCTAAGATGACGCATATTGGTCACGTGGTACGGCGGCCATTTTGAATTTAAGGCGAAAAATTGCACACTCATTTAAACACCTTTCTGAGGGTCTAGGAGTCTCAAACTTTCGCTTAAAAGAAGCATAGACCCTAGAGCTACGTATTTCATGAAAAAAAAGTTGAACGGTCATGTGACTTTTTTTTCTAGAATTTTCTGAAATATTGTTTTGCATCTCATTTGCATAATTTCGATCGTATCAAAATTCCACGCCATAATTTTGAAGAACATCATACATACTACAGATTAATCAAAGAATCATGAAAGTGCGACCAGTAGTTTTGGAGCAGTTGATTTATGAATATTTTTCTCATTTTATATAAAATACTAGTAGTCAGCAATGTTGCATTATGGGAAAGGGGGGAGGGCCTATATTTGATACACATTGAATTGACATATATTGAGAACTATTGTATATACAAACATGGAACTAACGCTATATTGAAGACATTGGACAAGAGAATTGACCAAAATATTGGATGACCATATATGGTCATGCAACTCATTAAATATGCATGTCTCTAATATCTCAGGCACTACTGCAAGTACAAACATGGAACCAACGCTATATTGAAGACATTGGCCGAGAGAATTGACCAACATATTCGATGACCATATATGGTCATAAAACTCATTAAATATGCATGTCTTTAATATCTCAGGCACTATTGCAAGTACAAACATGGAACCAATGCTATATTGAAAACATTGAACAAAAGAATTGATCAACATAGTGTATGACCATATATGGTCATAGAACTCATTCATTATGCGTGTCTCTAATATCTCAGGCATTATTGCAAGTACAAACATGGAACCAACGCTATATTGAAGACATTGGACAAAAGAATTGACTAACATATTTGATGACCATATATGGTCATATAACTCATTAAATATGCATGTCTCTAATATCTCAGGCACTATTGCAAACACAAACATGGAACCAATGTTATATTGAAGACATTGGACAAAAGGATTGACCAACACATTCGATGACCATATATGGTCATAGAACTCATTAAATATGCATATCCATAATATCTCGAGCACTTTTAAAGATCGAGACATGTACCCAAACCTATACTGAAGGCATTGGACAAAAGAATTGACCAACATTTTAAATGACCATATATGGTCATAGAACTCATTAAATATGCAAGTCTCTAATATCTTAGGCACTGTTACAAGTAGGAACATTGAACCAATGCTATATTGAAGACATTGGACAAGAGAATTGACAAACATACCTGATGACTATATATGGTCATAGAACTCATTAAATATGCATGTCTCTAATATCTCGGGCACTATTGCAAACAGAAACATGGAACCAATGTTATATTGAAGACATTGGACAAAAGAATTGACCAACATAGATGATGACCATATATGGTCATGGAACTCATTAAATATGCATGGCTATAATATCTCGGACACTATCACATATACAAACATGGAACCAACGTTAATTTTGAGGGCTATTGCAAACAGTCATACATGGCCATGCATTGCATGTGACTTGGCCATGTGCCATGGTCTTGAAAACCGGTGATTGCTGCTATGCAGCTATATTTAGGGTTTCGAGCCCATTTGGTCGAAACCCTTTTGTAATTGTTCCGTTTATTATTATTATTATTATTATTATTAGGGTTTCGAGCCCATTTGGTCGAAACCCTTTTGTAATTGTTCCGTTTATTATTATTATTATTATTATTATTATTCTTCCGCCTAAATTTTTGGTCACGCTTTATGTCAACGCCGTTGGACCGATCAATTCAATACTTGCCACAATGGTAAAGCTATATGAGATCTGGTGCATATCCTAAGTTCAGACACATAGGTCACATGACCAGGCCGCCATCTTGGATTAAAGGCGAAATTTTCAATGCCGAATTGCGCACCTTTCTGAGGGTCTGAGTGCTCCAATTTTTTTATGATAGCAGCAGTGTGATAAGGGCTACAAATTTCATAAAAAAAAACTTTAGCGGTCACGTGACTTTTTTTTTTAGAATTTTTTTAAATTTTGTTTTACATCTCATTTGCATAATTTTCGACAAATCAACTAACCCTGAATAACTTTGAAAGATCATATGACATAGTATTTAATTCCAAAATATGCAGTCGAGGCGATAAGCCGTTTTTTCTAAGAAGATTTTAGAATGTTTTTTCATATTTTTTTGTTCTTTTATATGGTCACGTGACCTCATTTTATAGACATAATT
This sequence comes from Saccoglossus kowalevskii, assembly GCF_978046115.1. NCBI lineage: Eukaryota > Metazoa > Hemichordata > Enteropneusta > Harrimaniidae > Saccoglossus > Saccoglossus kowalevskii. The sequence goes on from NW_028188676.1 coordinate 67,487, forward strand.
GCAATATCTCAAGCACTGTTACAGATAGGAACATGCAACCAGTGCAATATTGAAGTGATGGTACATGAAATTCTACTAACAAACAAGATGACCATATATGGTCATGTGATCTCATTAAATATGTATAAATGTAATATATCATGCACTGTTACAGATAGGGACATGCAACCTTTGCAATATCGAAGCTATAAGACACGAGATGTGACTAACTAATGTCATGACCATATATGGTCATGTGACTTCATCAAATATGCATAAATGTAATAACTCAAGCACTGTTACAGACGGGAACGTGCAACCTGTGCCATATCAAAGCTATGAGACAAGAGATGGGACTAACTAATGTGATGACCATATATGGTCATGTGACCTCATCAAATATGCATAATTGCAATATCTCAAGCACTGTTACAGACAGGAACATGCAACCAGTGCAATATCGAAGTTATTGCACAACAGAAGTGACTAACACATCCGATGACCATATATGGTCATGTAACTTCATCAAATATCCATAAATGTAATAACTCAAGCACTGTTACAGACGGGAACATGCAACCTGTGCAATATCGAAGCTATGGGATAAAAGTTGTGACTAACTAATGTGATGACCATATATGGTCATGTGACCTCATCAAATATACATAAATGTTATATGTCAAGCACTGTTACAGATAGGACCATGCATCCAGTGCAATATTGAAGTTATTGCACAACAGAAGTGACTAACACATCTGATGACCATATATGGTCATGTAACCTCATCAAATATGCATAAATGTAATAACTCAAGTACTGTTACAAACGGGAACATGCAACCAGTGCAATATTGAAGCTATTGCACAAGAGAGGTGACTAACATATCCGATGACCATATATGGTCATGTGACATCATTAAATATGCATAATTGTAATACCTTAAGCACTGTTACAGACAGGAACATGTAACATGTTTAGTATGAAGGCCATGCAATTCCTTTAATATATTCTTGTCAATGATGCTGATTTTGGAACGCTGCTAATAAGTCAGTGGGCTCGAAACCCGACATTGCTGCAACGCAGCTATATTTATTATTATTATTCTTCCGCCTAAATTTTTGGTCACGCTTTATGTCAACGCCGTTGGACCGATCAATTCAATACTTGCCACAATGGTAAAGCTATATGAGATCTGGTGCATATCCTAAGTTCAGACACATAGGTCACATGACCAGGCCGCCATCTTGGATTAAAGGCGAAATTTTCAATGCCGAATTGCGCACCTTTCTGAGGGTCTGAGTGCTCCAATTTTTTTATGATAGTAGCAGTGCGACAAGGGCTACAAATCTCATCAAAAAAAACTTTAGCGGTCACGTGACTTTTTTTTTTAGAATTTTTTTAAATTTTGTTTTGCATCTCATTTGCATAATTTTCAACAAATCAACTAACCCTGAATAACTTTGAAAGATCATATGACATAGTATTTAATTCCAAAATATGGAAGTCCAGGCGAAAAGCCGTTTTTTATAAGAAGATTTTAGAATGTTTTTTCATATTTTTTTGTTCTTTTATATGGTCACGTGACCTCATTTTACAGACATAATTGCAATATCTCAAGCACTGTTACAGATAGGAACATGCAACCAGTGCAATATTGAAGTGATGGTACAAGAAATTCTACTAACAAACAAGATGACCATATATGGTCATGTGATCTCATTAAATATGCATAAATGTAATATATCAAGCACTGTTACAGATAGGGACATGCAACCTGTGCAATATCGAAGCTATAACACACGAGATGTGACTAACTAATGTGATGACCATATATGGTCATGTGACTTCATCAAATATGCATAAATGTCATAACTCAAGCACAGTTACAGACGGGAACATGCAACCAGTGCAATATTGAAGGGATGGTACATGAAATTTTACTAACAAACAAGATGACCATATATGGTCATGTGACCTCATTGAATATGCATAAATGTAATATATCAAGCACTGCAAGAGTTAGGGACATGCAACCTGTGCAATATCGAAGGTATGGGTCAAGAGATGTGACTAACTAATGTGATGACCATAAATGGTCATGTGACTTCATTAAATATGCATAATTGAATTATCTCAAGCACTGTTACAGACATGAACATGCAACCTGTGCAAAATCGAAGCTGTGGGACATGAGATGTGAGTAACTAATGTGATAACCGTATATGGTCATGTGACGTCATTAAATATGCATAATTGTAATATCTCAAGCAGAATCACAGATAGAGACATGCAACCTATGCAATATCGAAGCTATGGGACAAGAGATGTGGCTAACTAATGTGATGACCATATATGGTCACGTAATTTCATCAAATATGCATAAATGTAATAACTCAAGCACTGTTACAGATAGGAACATGCAACCAGTGCAATATTGAAGCTATTGCACAACAGAAGTGACTAACATATCCGATGACCATATATGGTCATGTGACCTCATCAAATAAGCATAAATGTAATAAATCAAGCACTATTACAGACAGGAACATGCAACCTGTGCAATATCGAATCTATGGAACAAGAGATGTGACTAACTAATGTGATTACCACATATGGTCATGTGACCTCATCAAATATGCATAAATGTTATATCTCAAGCACTGTTACAGATAGGAAAATGCAACCAATGCAATATTGAAGTTATTGCACAACAGAGCTGACAAAAACATCCGATGACCATATATGGTCATGGGACATCATTAAATATGCAAGATTGTAATACCTTAAGCACTGTTACAGACAGGAACATGCAACATGTTTAGTATGAAGGCCATGCAATTTTCTTTAATAAATTATTGTCAATGATGCTGATTTTGGAACGCTGCTAATAAGTCAGTGGGCTCGAAACCCAACATTGCTGCAACGCAGCTATATTTATTATTATTATTCTTCCGCCTAAATTTTTGGTCACGCTTTATGTCAACACCGTTGGACCGATCAGTTCCATACTTGCCACAATGGTAAAGCTGTATGAGATCTGGTGCATATCCTAAGTTCAGACACATAGGTCACATGACCAGGCCGCCATCTTGGATTAAAGGCGAAATTTTCAATGCCGAATTGCGCACCTTTCTGAGGGTCTGAGTGCTCCAATTTTTTTATGATAGTAGCAGTGCGACAAGGGCTACAAATTTCATCAAAAAAAACTTTAGCGGTCACGTGACTAATTTTTTTCTAGAATTTTTTTAATTTTCTTTTGCATCTCATTTGCATAATTTTCGACTAATCAACTATCCCTGAATAACTTTGAAAGATCATATGACATAGTATTTAATTCCAAAATATGAAGTCCAGGCGATAAGCCGTTTTTTAGAAGAAGATTTTAGAATGTTTTTTCATATTTTTTTTGTTCTTTTATATGGTCACGTGACCTCATTTTATAGACATAATTGCAATATCTCAAGCACTGTTACAGATAGGAACATGCAACCAGTGCAATATTGAAGTGATGGTACATGAAATTCTACTAACAAACAAGATGACCATATATGGTCATGTGATCTCATTAAATATGCATAAATGTAATATATCAAGCACTGTTACAGATAGCGACATGCAACCTGTGCAATATCGAAGCTATAAGACACGAGATGTGACTAACTAATGTGATGACCATATATGGTCATGTGACTTCATCAAATATGCATAAATGTAATAACTCAAGAACAGTTACAGACGGGAACATGCAACCAGTGCAATATTGAAGTGATGGTACATGAAATTTTACTAACAAACAAGATGACCATATATGGTCATGTGACCTCATTGAATATGATTAAATGTAATATATCAAGCACTGTAAGAGTTAGGGACATGCATCCTGTGCAATATCGAAGGTATGGGTCAAGAGATGTGACTAACTAATGTGATGACCATATATGGTCATGTGACTTCATTAAATATGCATAATTGAATTATCTCAAGCACTGTTACAGTTAGAAACATGCAACCTGTGCAATATCGAAGCTGTGAGACAAGAGATGTGACTAACTAATGTGATGACCATATATGGTCATGTAACTTCATCAAATATGCATACATGAAATAACTCAAGCACTGTTACAGACATGAACATGCAACCTGTGCAAAATCGAAGCTATGGGACATGAGATGTGAGTAACTAATGTGATGACCATATATGGTCATGTGACTTCAACAAATATGCATAAATGTAATAACTCAAGCACAGTTACAGACGGGAACATGCAACCAGTGCAATATTGTAGTGATGGTACATGAAATTTTACTAACAAACAAGATGACCATATATGGTCATGTGACCTCATTGAACATGCATAAATGTAATAACTCAAGCACAGTAAACAGACGGGAACATGCAACCTGTGCAATATCGAAGCTATGAGACAAGAGATGTGACTAACTAATGTGATGACCATATATGGTCATGTGACATCATCAAATATGCATCTCTAGCACTGTTACTGATAGAAACATACAACCAGTGCAATATTGAAGTTATTGCACAACAAAGGTGACTAACATATCCGATGACCATATATGGTCATATGACCTCATCAAATATGCATAAATGTAATAACTCCAGCACTGTTACAGATAGGAACATGCAACCAATGCCATATTGAAGTGATGGTACATGAAATTCTACTAACAAACAAGATGACCATATATGGTCATGTGATCTCATTAAATATGCATAAATGTAATATATCAAGCACTGTTACAGATAGCGACATGCAACCTGTGCAATATCGAAGCTATAAGACACGAGATGTGACTAACTAATGTGATGACCATATATGGTCATGTGACTTCATCAAATATGCATAAATGTAATAACTCAAGCACAGTTACAGACGGGAACATGCAACCAGTGCAATATTGAAGTGATGGTACATGAAATTTTACTAACAAACAAGATGACCATATATGGTCATGTGACCTCATTGAATATGATTAAATGTAATATATCAAGCACTGTAAGAGTTAGGGACATGCATCCTGTGCAATATCGAAGGTATGGGTCAAGAGATGTGACTAACTAATGTGATGACCATATATGGTCATGTGACTTCATTAAATATGCATAATTGAATTATCTCAAGCACTGTTACAGTTAGAAACATGCAACCTGTGCAATATCGAAGCTGTGAGACAAGAGATGTGACTAACTAATGTGATGACCATATATGGTCATGTAACTTCATCAAATATGCATACATGAAATAACTCAAGCACTGTTACAGACATGAACATGCAACCTGTGCAAAATCGAAGCTATGGGACATGAGATGTGAGTAACTAATGTGATGACCATATATGGTCATGTGACTTCAACAAATATGCATAAATGTAATAACTCAAGCACAGTTACAGACGGGAACATGCAACCAGTGCAATATTGTAGTGATGGTACATGAAATTTTACTAACAAACAAGATGACCATATATGGTCATGTGACCTCATTGAACATGCATAAATGTAATAACTCAAGCACAGTAAACAGACGGGAACATGCAACCTGTGCAATATCGAAGCTATGAGACAAGAGATGTGACTAACTAATGTGATGACCATATATGGTCATGTGACATCATCAAATATGCATCTCTAGCACTGTTACTGATAGAAACATACAACCAGTGCAATATTGAAGTTATTGCACAACAAAGGTGACTAACATATCCGATGACCATATATGGTCATATGACCTCATCAAATATGCATAAATGTAATAACTCCAGCACTGTTACAGATAGGAACATGCAACCAATGCCATATTGAAGTTACTGCACAACAGAGATGACAGCAATATCTGATGACCATATATGGTCATGTGACCTCATCAAACATGCATAAATATAATAACTCAATCACTGTCACATGCAACCTGTGCAATATCGAAACTATGGGACAAGAGATGTGAATAACTAATGTGATGACCATATATGGTCATGTGACCTCAACAAATATGCATAAATGTAATAACTCAAGCACTGTTACAGACAGGAACATGCAACTAGTGCAATATTGAAAGTCTTGCACAAGAGAGATGACTAACATATCTGATGCCCATACACGGTCATGTGACATCATTAAATATGCATAAATGTAATAACTCAAGCACTGTTACAGACGGGAACATGCAACCTGTGCAATATTGAATCTATGGAACAAGAGATGTGACTAACTAATGTGATGACCATATATGGTCATGTGACCTCGTCAAATATGCGTAAATGTTATATCTCAAGCACTGTTACAGATAGGAACATGCAACCAATGCAATATTGAAGTTATTGCACAACAGAGCTGACAAAAACATCCGATGACCATATATGGTCATGGGACATCATTAAATATGCAAGACTGTAATACCTTAAACACTGTTACAGACAGGAACATGTAACATGTTTAGTATGAAGACCATGCAATTCCTTTAATATATTATTGTCAGTGTTGCTGATTTTGGAACGCTGCTAATAAGTCAGTGGGCTCGAAACCCGACATTGCTGCAACGCAGCTATATTTATTATTATTAGGCTTTCAAGTCCCTTCAGGCTTGAAAGCCTATTGTTTTTGTTAAGTTTATTATTATTATTATTATTATTATTATTATTATTATTATTATTCCGCCAACTTCAAACGACTTCTTCTCTGAAACGGCTGCACCATTTTGCCTGAAAATTTGTATATACCTTCTACATGTCATGCCATTAAAAGTGACTGAAGCAGATTTTCGATTAGTCACGTGGTTCGGCCGCCATCTTGGAACTCATTAAATATGCATGTCTCTTGTATCTCAAAAACTATTGCATGTACAAACATGGAACTAACGGTATATTAAAGGCAACGGACAAGAGAATTGGCCAAAGTATTCGTTGACCATATATGGTCGTAGAACTCATTAAATATGCATGTCTCTTATATCTCAAGCACTATTGCATGTACAAACGTGAAACTAACGCTATATTGAAGGTAATGGTCAAGAGAATGAGACAACATATTCGTTGACCATATAAGGTCATACACCTCATTAAATATGCATATCTATAATATCTCAGGCACTATTGCACATACAGACATGGAACCATTGCTATACTGAAGGCTTTGGACAAGAGAAGTTGTCAACATGTTCAATGACCATATATGGTCATATAACTCATTAAATATGCATGTCTCCAATATCTCAAGCACTATTGCATGTATAAACACGGTACAAATGCTATATTGAAGGCACTGGGAAAGAAAATTGGCCAACATATTCGTTGACCATATATGGTCATAGAACTCATTAAATATGGATGTCTCTTATATCTCAAATGCTATTCCATGTACAAACATGGAACAAACACTATATTGAAGGCAATAGAAAAGAGAATTGGCCAACATATCCGTTGACCATATATGGTCATAGAACTCATTAAATATGCATAACTATAATATATCAGGCACTATTGCACATACAGACATGGAACCATTGCTATATTGAAGGCTTTGGACAAGAGAAATTGTCAACATGTTCAATGCCCATATATGGTCATATAACTCATTAAATATGCATGTCTACAATATCTCAAGCACTATTGCATATATAAACATGGTACCAATGCTATTTTGAAGGCACTGGGAAAGAAAATTGGCCAACATATCCGTTGACCATATATGGTCATAGAACTCATTTAATATGCATGTCTCTAATATCTCAAGCGCTATTACATGTACAAACATGGAACAAACACTATATTGAAGGAAATAGAAAAGAGAATTGGCCAACATATCCGTTGACCATATATGGTCATAGATCTCATTAAATATGCATGTCTCTAATATTTCAAGCAGTATTGAAGTTAGAGACATGGAAATAGCGCTATAATGAAGGCATTAGGCCAGAACGTCGTGTAACCTACACTTATATACATTGCACAAATCAAATCTTCAAACTTTTTTTTCCAAATTTAATGGTGTTATGGCCCTTTTTTCTTGAAAGCCGTTAATAGCTGCTCTGCAGCTATATTTAGGCTTTCAAGTCCCTTCAGGCTTGAAAGCCTATTGTTTTTGTTAAGTTTATTATTATTATTATTATTAGGGTTTCGAGCCCTATGGGTCGAAACCCTTTTGTAATTGCTATGTTTATTATTAGGGTTTCGAGCCCTATGGGGCGAAACCCTATTGTAATTGCTATGTTTATTATTATTATTTTTCCGCCGTTTTTTGTAACCACTGTAACTTGAAAAATAATGCAGCGATTGATTTGCCATTTTGCATGCTGATAAAGGGCGATGAGTTGTGGTGCATACCCCAAAACCAGCTATGTAGGTCACATGACCTGGCCGCCATCTTAGGTACAACACAAACCGGAAGTGCTCAATTGCACCACTTTCTGAGGGTCTAGGAACTTCCAGTTTTTTTGTGTGGCATCATTGGCTCATGTCTAGCAAATATCAGCAATAAAATCTTTAGCGGTCATGTGACCTTGGCCGCCATATTGGATTTTCCGAAAATTGACAAAAAACTTGTAAAATCTTCTTCTCAAAAATGGCTCATTCATGTAATTAGACATTTGCTTTGCAGCACCTATGGCCATAGCTCTACAAAGTGACTGAAGCAGATTTTTGAAAAATGGCTTCCTTTGGCAGCCATCTTGGATTTAATAAAAAGTGAAAGTACGCTATAACTCATGAACAATTTGCCAGATTTAAACCAAAGTTGGCATACAACATCCCTTCAATAAGATGATTATGTGTTCATAAAAATATTTCCCATGATTCAAGTGGTTTTGGCGGCCATATTGAATTTATCAAAAAATTGCAAAAAACCTCAAAATATTATCTTCTTAAAAACTGCTTGTTTGTTTGACAATCAATTTAGCATATAGTATCTCTGTTGATAGCTCTACAAAGTTACTGAAGCAGATTTTTGAAAAATGGCTTTCTTTGGCAGCCATCTTGGATTTAGTGAAAAGTGAAATTACGCTATAACTTATGAACAATTTGCCAGATTTAAACAAAACTTGGCATACAACATCCGTTCAATAAGATAATTATGTGTTCATGAAAATATTTCCCATGATTCAAGTGGTTTTGGCGGCCATGTTGAATTTATCACAAAAATGCCAAAAAACTCAAAAAATTTTCTTCTTAAAAACTGCTTGCTTGTTTGAAAAACAATTTGGCATATAGTATCTCTGTTGATAGCTTCACAAAGTGACTGAAGCAGATTTTTGAAAAATGGCTTCCTTTGGCAGCCATCTTGGATTTAGTAAAAAGTGAAAGTACGCTATAACTCATGAACAATTTGCCAGATTTAAACAAAACTTGGCATACAACATCCGCTCAATGAGATGATTATGTGTTCATGGAAATATTTCCCATGATTCAAGTGGTTTTGGCGGCCATGTTGAATTTATCACAAAAATTCAAAAAACCTCAAAAAATTATCTTGTTAAAAACTGCTTCCTTGTTTGAAAAGCAATTCAGCATATAGTATCTCTGTTGATAGCTCTACAAAGTTACTGAAGCAGATTTTTGAAAAATGGTTTCCTTTGGCAGCCATCTTGGTTTTAGTAAAAAGTGAAAGCACGCTATAACTTATGAACGATTTGCCAGATTTAAACAAAACTTGGCATACAACATCCGCTCAATGAGATGATTATGTGTTCATGGAAATATTTCCCATGATTCAAGTGGTTTTGGCGGCCATGTTGAATTTATCACAAAAATTCAAAAAACCTCAAAAAAATATCTTGTTAAAAACTGCTTGCTTGTTTGAAAAGCAATTTAGCATATAGTATCTCTGTTGATAGCTCTACAAAGTTACTGAAGTAGATTTTTAAAAATGGCTTCCTTTGGCAGCCATCTTGGATTTAGTAAAAGAGAAAAAGTTCTATAACTCATGAACTATTTGTCCTTGCATTAAGTTTATCACATTCCTGTGAAATCAAATCCATATGTTGTGTAGTTTGTCTGCTATCTTGCATTCTAGACATGAAACGTTCGTCAAATAATCACATCAAGCAAGTGCAATTTGTCATGAGCCACGCAGGCTCGAAACCCGTCATCGCTGCTATGCAGCTATATTTATTATTATTATTTTTCCGCCGTTTTTTGTAACCACTGTAACTTGAAAAATAATGCTGCGATTGACTTGCCATTTCGCATTCTGATAAAGGACCATGAGTTGTGGTGCATACCCCAAAACCAGCTATGTAGGTCACATGACCTGGCCGCCATCTTAGGTAGAACACAGACCGGAAGTACTCAATTGCACCACTTTCTGAGGGTCTAGGAACTTCCGGTTTTTTTGTGTGGCATCATTGGCTCATGTCTAGCAAATATCAGCAATAAAAACTTTAGCGGTCATGTGACCTTGGCCGCCATATTGGATTTTCCGAAAATTGACAAGAAACTTTTAAAATCTTCTTCTCAAAAATGGCTCATTCATGTGATTATACATTTGCTTTGCAGCACCTATGGCCATAGCTCTACAAAGTGACTGAAGCAGATTTTTGAAAAATGGCTTCCTTTGGCAGCCATCTTGGATTTAATAAAAAGTGAAAGTACGCTATAACTCATGAACAATTTGCCAGATTTAAACCAAAGTTGGCATACAACATCCCTTCAATAAGATGATTATGTGTTCATAAAAATATTTCCCATGATTCAAGTGGTTTTGGCGGCCATAATGAATTTATCAAAAAATTGCAAAAAACCTCAAAAAATTATCTTCTTAAAAACTGCTTGTTTGTTTGACAATCAATTTAGCATATAGTATCTCTGTTGATAGCTCTACAAAGTTACGGAAGCAGATTTTTGAAAAATGGCTTTCTTTGGCAGCCATCTTGGATTTAGTGAAAAGTGAAATTACGCTATAACTTATGAACAATTTGCCAGATTTAAACAAAACTTGGCATACAACATCCGTTCAATAAGATAATTATGTGTTCATGAAAATATTTCCCATGATTCAAGTGGTTTTGGCGGTCATGTTGAATTTATCACAAAAATGCCAAAAAACTCAAAAAATTATCTTCTTAAAAACTGCTTGCTTGTTTGAAAAGCAATTCAGCATATAGTATCTCTGTCGATAGCTCTACAAAGTTACTAAAGCAGATTTTTGAAAAATGGCTTCCTTTGGCAGCCATCTTGGTTTTAGTAAAAAGTGAAAGCACGCTATAACTTATGAACGATTTGCCAGATTTAAACAAAACTTGGCATACAACATCCGCTCAATGAGATGATTATGTGTTCATGGAAATATTTCCCATGATTCAAGTGGTTTTGGCGGCCATGTTGAATTTATCACAAAAATTCAAAAAACCTCAAAAAAATATGTTGTTAAAAACTGCTTGCTTGTTTGAAAAGCAATTTAGCATATAGTATCTCTGTTGATAGCTCTACAAAGTTACTGAAGTAGATTTTTAAAAATGGCTTCCTTTGGCAGCCATCTTGGATTTAGTAAAAGAGAAAAAGTTCTATAACTCATGAACTATTTGTCCTTCACATTCCTGTGAAATCAAATCCATATGTTGTGTAGTTTGTCTGCTATCTTGCATTCTAGACATGAAACGTTCGTCAAATAATCACATCGAGCAAGTGCAATTTGTCATGAGCCACGCAGGCTCGAAACCCGTCATCGCTGCTATGCAGCTATATTTATTAGGCTTTCAAGTCCCTTCAGGCTTGAAAGCCTATTGTTTTTGTTAAGTTTATTATTATTATTATTATTATTATTATTATTATTATTATTATTATTATTATTATTCCGCCAACTTCAAACGACTTCTTCTCTGAAACGGCTGGACCGTTTTGCCTGAAAATTCGTATATACCTTCTACATGTCATGCCATTAAAAGTGACTGAAACAGATTTTCGATTAGTCACGTGGTTCGGCCGCCATCTTGGAACTCATTAAATATGCATGTCTCTTGTATCTCAAAAACTATTGCATGTACAAACATGGAACTAACGGTATATTGAAGGCAACCGACAAGAGAATTGGCCAAAATATTCGTTGACCATATATGGTCATAAAACTCATTAAATATGCATGTCTCTTATATCTCAAGCACTATTGCATGTACAAACGTGAAACTGACGCTATATTGAAGGAAATGGTCAAGAGAATGAGCCAACATATTCGTTGACCATATAAGGTCATATACCTCATTAAATATGCATACCTATAATATCTCAGGCACTATTGCACATACAGACATGGAACCATTGCTATATTGAAGGCATTGGACAAGAGAAATTGTCAACATCTTCAATGACCATATATGGTCATATAACTCATTAAATATGCATGTCTCCAATATCTCAAGCACTATTGCATGTACAAACGTGGAACTAACGGTATGCCGAAGGCAATGGACAAGAAAATTGACCAACATATTCGTTGACCATATATGGTCATAGAACTCATTAAATATGCATGTCTCCAATATCTCAAGCACCATTGCAAGTATAAACATGGTACCAATGACATATTGAAGGCAATGGACAAGCAAATTGGCCAACATATCTGTTGCCCATATATGGTCATAGAACTCATTTAATATGCATGTCTCTAATATTTCAAGCAGTATTGCATGTACAGACACGGTACCAACGCTATATTGAAGGCAGTGGAAATGAGAATTGGCCAACTTATCCATTGACCATATATGGTCATAGAACTCATTAAATATGCATATATATAATATCTCGAGCACTATTGAAGTTAGAGACATGGAAATAGCGCTATAATGAAGGCATTGGGCCAGAACGTTGTGTAACCTACACGTATATACATTGCACAAATAAAATCTTCAAACTTTTTTTTTTCAAATTTAATGGTGTTATGGCCCTTCAGGCTTGAAAGCCGTTAATAGCTGCTCTGCAGCTATATTTATTATTATTATTATTAGGGTTTCGAGCCCTATGGGGCGAAACCCTATTGTAATTGCTTTGATTATTATTATTATTATTATTAGGCTTTCAAGTCCCTTCAGGCTTGAAAGCCTATTGTTTTTGTTAAGTTTATTATTATTATTATTATTATTATTATTATTATTCCGCCAACTTCAAACGACTTCTTCTCTGAAACGGCTGGACCGTTTTGCCTGAAAATTTGTATATACCTTCTACATGTCATGCCATTAAAAGTGACTGAAACAGATTTTCGATTAGTCACGTGGTTCGGCCGCCATCTTGGAACTCATTAAATATGCATGTCTCTTGTATCTCAAAAACTATTGCATGTACAAATATGGAACTAACGGTATATTGAAGGCAACGGACAAGAGAATTGGCCAAAATATTCGTTGACCATATATGGTCATAGAACTCATTATATATGCATTTCTCTTATATCTCAAGCACTATTGCATGTACAAACGTGAAACTGACGCTATATTGAAGGAAATGGTCAAGAGAATGAGCCAACATATTCGTTGACCATATAAGGTCATATACCTCATTAAATATGCATACCTATAATATCTCAGGCACTATTGCACATACAGACATGGAACCATTGCTATATTGAAGGCTTTGGACAAGAGAAATTGTCAACATCTTCAATGACCATATATGGTCATATAACTCATTAAATATGCATGTCTCCAATATCTCAAGCACTATTGCATGTACAAACATGGAACTAACGGTATACCGAAGGCAATGGACAAGAAAATTGACCAACATATTCGTTGACCATATATGGTCATAGAACTCATTAAATATGCATGTCTCCAATATCTCAAGCACCATTGCAAGTATAAACATTGTACCAATGATATATTGAAGGCAATGGACAAGAAAATTGGCCAACATATCTGTTGACCATATATGGTCATCGAACTCATTTAATATGCATGTCTCTAATATCTCAAGCACTATTCCATGTACAAACATGGAACAAACACTATATTGAAGGCAATAGAAAAGAGAATTGGCCAACATATCCGTTGACCATATATGGTCATAGAACTCATTCAATATGCATATATACAATATCTTGAGCACTATTGAAGTTAGAGACATAGAAATAGCGCTATAATGAAGGCATTGGGCCAGAACGTCATGTACCCTACACGTATATACATTGCACAAATCAAATCTTCAAACTTTTTTTTCCAAATTTAATTGTGTTATGGTCCCTTTTCTTGAAAGCCGTTAATAGCTGCTCTGCAGCTATATTTAGGCTTTCAAGTCCCTTCAGGCTTGAAAGCCTATTGTTTTTGTTATGTTTATTATTATTATTATTATTCTTCCGCCAACTTCAAACGACTTCTTCTCTGAAACGGCTGCACCATTTTGCCTGAAAATTTGTATATACCTTGTACATGTCATGCCAAATAAAGTGACTGAAACAGATTTTCGATTAGTCACGTGGTTCGTCCGCCATCTTGGAACTCATTAAATATGCATGTCTCTTGTATCTCAAAAACTATTGCATGTACAAACATGGAACTAACGGTATATTGAAGGCAACGCACAAGAGAATTGGCCAAAATATTCGTTGACCATATATGGTCATAGAACTCATTAAATATGCATGTCTCTTATATCTCAAGCACTATTGCATGTACAAACGTGAAACTAACGGTATATTAAAGGCAATGGACAAGAGAATTGGCCAAAATATTCGTTGACCATATATGGTCATAGAACTCATTAAATATGCATGTCTCTTATATCTCAAGCACTATTGCATGTACAAACGTGAAACTTACGCTATATTGAAGGTAATGGTCAAGAGAATGAGGCACCATATTCGTTGACCATATAAGGTCATATACCTCATTAAATATGCATATCTATAATATCTCAGACTCTATTGCACATACAGGCATGGAACCATTGCTATATTGAAGGCTTTGGACAAGAGAAATTGTCAACATGTTCAATGACTATATATGGTCATATAACTCATTAAATATGCATGTCTCCAATATCTCATGTACCATTGCATGTACAAACATGGAACTAACGGTATACTGAAGGCTTTGGACAAGAGAAATTGTCAACATATTCGTTGACCATATATGGTTATAGAACACATTAAATATGCATGTCTCCAATATTTCAAGCACCATTGCAAGTGTAAACATGGTACCAATGCTATATTGAAGGCACTGGGAAAGAAAATTGGCCAACATATCCGTTGACCATATATGGTCATAGAACTCATTTAATATGCATGTCTCTAATATCTCAAGCGCTATTCCATGTACAAACATGGAACAAACACTATATTGAAGGCAATAGAAAAGAGAATTGGCCAACATATCCGTTGACTATATATGGTCATAGAGCTCATTAAATATGCATATAATATCTCGAGCACTATTGAAGTTAGAGACATGGAAATAGCGCTACAATGAAGGCATTGGGCCAGAACTTCGTGTAACCTACACGTATATACATTGCACAAATCAAATCTTCAATCTTTTTTTCCCCAAATTTAATGGTGTTATGGCTCCTTTTTCTTGAAAGCCGTTAATAGCTGCTCTGCAGCTATATTTAGGGTTTCGAGCCCTATGGGGCGAAACCCTATTGTAATTGCTATGTTTATTATTATTATTATTATTTTTCCGCCGTTTTTTGTAACCACTGTAACTTGAAAAATAATGCTGCGATTGACTTGCCATTTCGCATTCTGATAAAGGGCCATGAGTTGTGGTGCATATCCCAAAACCAGCTATGTAGGTCACCTGACCTGGCCGCCATCTTAGGTAGAACACAGACCGGAAGTACTCAATTGCACCACTTTCTGAGGGTCTAGGAACTTCCGGTTTTTTTGTGTGGCATCATTTGCTCATGTCTAGCAAATATAAGCAATAAAATCTTTAGCGGTCATGTGACCTTGGCCGCCATATTGGATTTTCCGAAAATTGACAAAAAACTTTTAAAATCTTCTTCTCGAAAATGGCTCATTCATGTGATTATACATTTGCTTTGCAGCACCTATGGCCATAGCTCTACAAAGTGACTGAAGCAGATTTTTGAAAAATGGCTTCCTTTGGCAGCCATCTTGGATTTAGTAAAAAGTGAAAGTACGCTATAACTTATGAACAATTTGCCAGATTTAAACCAAAGTTGGCATACAACATCCCTTCAATAAGATGATCATGTGTTCATAAAAATATTTCCCATGAATCAAGTGGTTTTGGCGGCCATATTGAATTTATCAAAAAATTGCAAAAAACCTCAAAAAATTATCTTCTTAAAAACTGCTTGTTTGTTTGACAATCAATTTAGCATATAGTATCTCTGTTGATAGCTCTACAAAGTTACTGTAGCATATTTTCGAAAAATGGCTTCTTTTGGCAGCCATCTTGGATTTAGTAAAAAGTGAAAGTACACTATAACTTATGAACGATTTGCCAGATTTAAACAAAACTTGGCATACAACATCCGCTCAATGAGATGATTATGTGTTCATGGAAATATTTCCCATGATTCAAGTGGTTTTGGCGGCCATGTTGAATTTATCACAAAAATTCAAAAAACCTCAAAAAATTATCTTGTTAAAAACTGCTTGCTTGTTTGAAAAACAATTCGGCATATAGTATCTCTGTTGATAGCTTCACAAAGTGACTGAAGCAGATTTTTGAAAAATGGCTTCCTTTGGCAGCCATCTTGGATTTAGTAAAAAGTGAAAGTACGCTATAACTCATGAACAATTTGCCAGATTTAAACCAAAGTTGGCATACAACATCCCTTCAATAAGATGATTATGTGTTCATAAAAATATTTCCCATGATTCAAGTGGTTTTGGGCGGCCATATTGAATTTATCAAAAAATTGCAAAAAACCTCAAAAAATTATCTTCTTAAAAACAGCTTGTTTGTTTGACAATCAATTTAGCATATAGTATCTCTGTTGATAGCTCTACAAAGTTACTGAAGTAGACTTTTAAAAATGGCTTCCTTTGGCAGCCATCTTGGATTTAGTAAAAGAGAAAAAGTTCTATAACTCATGAACTATTTGTCCTTGCATTAAGTTTATCACATTCCTGTGAAATCAAATCCATATGTTGTGTAGTTTGTCTGCTATCTTGCATTCTAGACATGAAACGTTCGTCAAATAATCACATCGAGCAAGTGCAATTTGTCATGAGCCACGCAGGCTCGAAACCCGTCATCGCTGCTATGCAGCTATATTTATTATTATTATTATTATTATTTTTCCGCCGTTTTTTGTAACCGCTGTAACTTGAAAAATAATGCTGCGATTGATTTGCTATTTTGCATGCTGATAAAGGGCAATGAGTTGTGGTTCATATCCCAAAACCAGCTATGTAGATCACATGACCTGGCCGCCATCTTAGGTAGAACACAAACCGGAAGTGCTCAATTGCACCACTTTCTGAGGGTCTAGGAACTTCCGGTTTTTTTGTGTGGCATCATTGGCTCATGTCTAGCAAATATCAGCAATAAAATCTTTAGCGGTCATGTGATCTTGGCCGCCATATTGGATTTTCCGAAAATTGACAAAAAACTTTTAAAATCTTCTTCTCAAAAATGGCTCATTCATGTGATTATACATTTGCTTTGCAGCACCTATGGCCATAGCTCTACAAAGTGACTGAAGCAGATTTTTGAAAAATGGCTTTCTTTGGCAGCCATCTTGGATTTAGTGAAAAGTGAAATTACGCTATAACTTATGAACAATTTGCCAGATTTAAACAAAACTTGGCATACAACATCCGTTCAATAAGATGATTATGTGTTCATGAAAATATTTCCCATGATTCAAGTGGTTTTGGCGGCCATTTTGAATTTATCACAAAAATGCCAAAAAACTCAAAAAATTATCTTCTTAAAAACTTCTTGCTTGTTTGAAAAACAATTCGGCATATAGTATCTCTGTTGATAGCTTCACAAAGTGACTGAAGCAGATTTTTGAAAAATGGCTTCCTTTGGCAGCCATCTTGGATTTAGTAAAAAGTGAAAGTACGCTATAACTCATGAACAATTTGCCAGATTTAAACAAAACTTGGCATACAACATCAGTTCAATAAGATGATTATGTGTTCATAAAAATATTTCCCATGATTCAAGTGGTTTTGGCGGCCATATTGAATTTATCAAAAAATTGCAAAAAACCTCAAAAAATTATCTTCTTAAAAACTGCTTGTTTGTTTGACAATCAATTTAGCATATAGTATCTCTGTTGATAGCTCTACAAAGTTACTGTAGAAGATTTTCGAAAAATGGCTTCTTTTGGCAGCCATCTTGGATTTAGTAAAAAGTGAAAGTACTCTATAACTTATGAACCATTTGCCAGATTTAAACAAAACTTGGCATACAACATCCGCTCAATGAGATGATTATGTGTTCATGGAAATATTTCCCATGATTCAAGTGGTTTTGGCGGCCATGTTGAATTTATCACAAAAATTCAAAAAACCTCAAAAAATTATCTTGTTAAAAACTGCTTCCTTGTTTGAAAAGCAATTCAGCATATAGTATCTCTGTCGATAGCTCTACAAAGTTACTGAAGCAGATTTTCGAAAAATGGCTTCCTTTGGCAGCCATCTTGGATTTAGTAAAAAGTGAAAGCACGCTATAACTTATGAACAATTTGCCAGATTTAAACTAAACTTGGCATACAACATCCGCTCAATGAGCTGATTATGTGTTCATGGAAATATTTCCCATGATTCAAGTGGTTTTGGCGGCCATGTTGAATTTATCACAAAAATTCAAAAAACCTCAAAAAAATATCTTGTTAAAAACTGCTTGCTTGTTTGAAAAGCAATTTAGCTTATAGTATCTCTGTTGATAGCTCTACAAAGTTACTGAAGTAGATTTTTAAAAATGGCTTCCTTTGGCAGCCATCTTGGATTTAGTAAAAGAGAAAAAGTTCTATAACTCATGAACTATTTGTCCTTGCATTAAGTTTATCATATTCCTGTGAAATCAAATCCATATGTTGTGTAGTTTGTCTGCTATCTTGCATTCTAGACATGAAACGTTCGTCAAATAATCACATCGAGCAAGTGCAATTTGTCATGAGCCACGCAGGCTCGAAACCCGTCATCGCTGCTATGCAGCTATATTTATTATTATTATTTTTCCGCCGTTTTTTGTAACCACTGTAACTTGAAAAATAATGCTGCGATTGACTTGCCATTTCGCATTCTGATAAAGGACCATGAGTTGTGGTGCATACCCCAAAACCAGCTATGTAGGTCACATGACCTGGCCGCCATCTTAGGTAGAACACAGACCGGAAGTACTCAATTGCACCACTTTCTGAGGGTCTAGGAACTTCCGGTTTTTTTGTGTGGCATCATTGGCTCATGTCTAGCAAATATCAGCAATAAAAACTTTAGCGGTCATGTGACCTTGGCCGCCATATTGGATTTTCCGAAAATTGACAAGAAACTTTTAAAATCTTCTTCTCAAAAATGGCTCATTCATGTGATTATACATTTGCTTTGCAGCACCTATGGCCATAGCTCTACAAAGTGACTGAAGCAGATTTTTGAAAAATGGCTTCCTTTGGCAGCCATCTTGGATTTAATAAAAAGTGAAAGTACGCTATAACTCATGAACAATTTGCCAGATTTAAACCAAAGTTGGCATACAACATCCCTTCAATAAGATGATTATGTGTTCATAAAAATATTTCCCATGATTCAAGTGGTTTTGGCGGCCATAATGAATTTATCAAAAAATTGCAAAAAACCTCAAAAAATTATCTTCTTAAAAACTGCTTGTTTGTTTGACAATCAATTTAGCATATAGTATCTCTGTTGATAGCTCTACAAAGTTACGGAAGCAGATTTTTGAAAAATGGCTTTCTTTGGCAGCCATCTTGGATTTAGTGAAAAGTGAAATTACGCTATAACTTATGAACAATTTGCCAGATTTAAACAAAACTTGGCATACAACATCCGTTCAATAAGATAATTATGTGTTCATGAAAATATTTCCCATGATTCAAGTGGTTTTGGCGGCCATGTTGAATTTATCACAAAAATGCCAAAAACCTCAAGAAATTATTATCTTAAAAACTGCTTGCTTGTTTGACAATCTATTTAGCATATAGTATCTCTGTTGATAGCTCTACAAAGTTACTGAAGCCGATTTTCGAAAAATGGCTTCCTTTGGCAGCCATCTTGGATTTAGTAAAAAAGTGAAAGTACGCTATAACTTATGAACGATTTGCCAGATTTAAACAAAACTTGGCATACAACATCCGCTTAATGAGATGATTATGTGTTCATGAAAATATTTCCCATGATTCAAGTGGTTTTGGCGGCCATGTTGAATTTATCACAAAAATTCAAAAAACCTCAAAAAATTATCTTGTTAAAAACTGCTTCCTTGTTTGAAAAGCAATTTAGCATATAGTATCTCTGTTGATAGCTCTACAAAGTTACTAAAGTAGATTATCGAAAAATGGCTTCCTTTGGCAGCCATTTTGGATTATTTCGAAAGTGAAAGTACGCTATAACTCATGAACAATTAGCCCGATTGAAACTAAAGTTGGCATAAAACATGTGTTCAATAAGATGATTATGTGTTCATGAAAATATTTCCCATGATTCAAGTGTTTTTGGCGGCCATGTTGAATTTATCACAAAAATGAAAAAAACCTCAAAAAATTATCTTCTTAAAAACTGCTTGCTTGTTTGAAAAGCAATTCAGCATATAGTATCTCTGTTGAAAGCTCTACAAAGTTACTGAAGCAGATTTTTGAAAAATGGCTTCATTTGGCAGCCATATTGGATTTAGTAAAAAGTGAAATTATGCTATAACTTATGAACAATTTGCCAGATTTAAACAAAACTTGGCATACAACATCCGCTCAATAAGATGATTATGTGTTCATGAAAATATTTCCCATGATTCAAGTGGTTTTGGTGGCCATGTTGAATTTATCACAAAAATGAAAAAAACCTCAAAAAATTATCTTCTTAAAAACTGCTTGCTTGTTTGAAAAGCAATTCAGCATATAGTATCTCTGTTGAAAGCTCTACAAAGTTACTGAAGCAGATTTTCGAAAAATGGCTTCCTTTGGCAGCCATCTTGGATTTAGTAAAAGAGAAAAAGTTCTATAACTCATGAACTATTTGCCAGACTGATACAAAATTCGGTATGTGGAATTCTTGCATTAAGTTTAACATATTCCTGTGAAATCAAATCCATATATTGTGTAGTTTGTCTGCCATCTTGCATTTAGTTAAAACAACAAAGCTTCCTAAAACTATTGTTACGACATATAGCATGTAGTGAGTTGATCATGTTCGTGAATTTAATGTCAACTAGAAATGCCCTACAGCATATGAATGAAATACTATTTATACGATTTTTTTGCATATTTTATCCTTATATATTTATAACGTCTCGAATGTACTTTTAATGATGATGATATGAAAATAACGAAAATAATCATTTTTATTAACCAAAAGTATCACAGAATAAGGACTGTCATTCCCAGTGGATATATAGATATATTTGCAAACATGTTAGTCAACAGTATATTATTCATTAAGTGTGCCTGAACCTAATGTTATGAAAACCATTGTATATAGAGAAGGGAGATTGAAAATAAATATGGCACAATATGTGGGAAACCGATTAGATGGATATGGTTATGTGGTTCATCAAATATGCACAATTATAATATCCTGAATAGTTTTTAGTATGCATATGCATCTATTGGCATAATTGTGTCATGCATTCATTGTGTTTGTCAAGCCAGGGTACAGTACTATAAGAAACATTTGCTTCGGAGATTCCATAACATATAACTGAGTAAATCACTTAGTTTTGTTATTTCAATAATGAGTCATTTATTTTGCAACATCAATAACAATATGTACAAAAACTATTACATGTGGTTTAGGGTATATATAATACAGTCATCTAAATAAGCAAATGACATTATATATCAGTAAAGAAGTTCATTAGCTAAGTTCGTAATGTGAAACAAAAAGAAACTGGTTTTCAAAATCTAATGGAAAATTAAAATTATAGTGAAATCATGTATATTAAACAACACTAGAATATATCTACAGTTACATGATTATAAAATCAATACAGTGCAGATGATGCGGTATTCATTGTCTTTCTTAGATAACTATGTCTATCATGTCAGATTTCGTGTTTTTAACGTTCTGATGTATACATACGCACAAATAATTTTTTTACTGACACTATAATAGACGCTCCTAGTACTTCACTAACTATATAATATATGGTTACATATTCAGAATATATATGGCAAATATGAGTGCACAAATTCAGAGAACGCATGCTCGGATTTCTTCTGTGAAAATATGTTTAACATAACATTGAGAAACAACAAGGCTACAGGATTAAAAATGAATCTTTACATTTCGTTGCTTTGAAGACATTGTTCTAACCATATTAAAGTTTCATTTATTTTACCTATATATATTGTGTATTTCTGATAATAATTCGGCTAAAAGAAATAAGGACTAATTTACAACCCAGAAAAACGATAACTAAAGTACTCAAAATAGTTTAGGGGACACTGAAATAGCCTGATTCAAACATGATTTCTTTTTTTCCAGTTAGAACTACAATAAATCAGATCAAAATGCATGTTATGATAGCACATTCCACAGGAATGAAAATTATAAAAAATGAATGTATTATAATTGGTGATACAACAATGTACAACACATACACGATAATATGAACAGTTTATCCATCACATGACAGTAAATTCTATGAATAGTTAATTGGGTTCATATTAAATGAATACCAAATTGATCCAATTAGAATGTTTTGTCCAGTATTGTTGTTGTTGGCCCCCGTCCGTCTAGGAAGATGATGGGTTGCGCTGTGGTGGCTGTAGAGCTCAATCCTTGAGTGACAGTCCCCGCAGAATAAAACTGAGTTGTCGAGTGAGCTGGTAGATGCTTCACTCCTCAGTCACTTCTATCACTGTCTTCCGTGTCTGTCCTCCTCCACGCCCTGGATGCCCATGCTGACTGCTTGTCTCCATGCTGAGCAGTCATCGACTGTTATCTCCCATGACTGTCTGTCTATGTGAGTAGCCTTGGGGTCTCTTTTACAAAACCAAAGGCGTGGCCGACCAACTGGGCATGCTCCTTCTTCTAGTTGACCATACAACAAGTTCTTTGAAAGACGTCCCTTGTCCATACGAGCATTTATCTGCATCAAGGGACAGGTTCTGAGAGATGTTTGAGCCCAAGTATCTCAAGTTGTCGACCACAGCCAACTGCGAGACATCGATTTGAATGGAGGGTGCTATTTGAGGGTCCTTTTCCATTACCTCTGTCTTTTTTAATGCTGATTGTGAGCGCGAACCCTTTGCAGGCTTTAGAGACGCGATCCACAAGTTGTTGAAGACTGTCGTGGGTGTGACTCGCAAGAGCAGCATCATCAGCAAACAACATTTCTCTGAGAGGAACACATGTGATCTTGGACTTAGCCCGGAGCCGAGACCAGTTGAAGAGTTTTCCATCGTGCCTGGTGTGGATGTTGACATTGTCAGATGAAGAGTCAAAGGCATAGTACAGAAGGAGAAAGAAGAAGATCCTGAAGAGTCTGGAGCGAGCATGCATCCTTGCTTAACACCGCTGCAAATGTCGAATGGTTCAGATGAATCCTCGTCGAAGCTGACAGTGCCTTTCATGTCTGTATGGAAAGACTTGATGAGGCTTAGAAGCTTTGGTGGGCAGCCTATGCGCTGAAGAAGACTGAATAAGCCACAGCGACTTACCAGGTTGAAGGTTGGTAAGGTCAACGAAAGCCAAGTATAAAGGTTGTCGCTTTTCACTGCACTTTTCCTGGAGTTGTCTGACAGAAAAGATCATGTCTATGGTGGAGGAACCTGAACTAAAACCACATTGTGATTCTGGATATACTCGTTCTGCAAGGGAACCAGTATTGACATCGGCAATATGTGACATCAAGTGCATGTGGCTCGGTTTACCATTCTAAACTTCTACAGCATATATTCGTTGTCCAGCAGGCTTATATGTTATATGGAGAGGGGAGACATTAATCAACTTGTATCATAATGCTGTCATCACATTAAGTGATTATACTATTCTACTGTGGTATCGATGAAGTATTCATCAGTCTGTATGAAATGATATTTCGATCACATCATCCATGAGATCATTGACTTGGTTTGGTCATTCACTTTGGTATGATTTATGTTCCAAAGGCGCTGAATTTGACATTGATGGCCATAGTTTGGCTGTTAAAACCTGTGACAAGATGGTATCACTCTCATCTAAAGTTGTCACAAATGGGTGGCTTAACCTTAGTCATTTCTGTGCTGTTGAAAAGTTTTGAAAAATATAGGTGTCACAGTTATTATTAGTCCACTTCCATGCTCAAATTATTAATGACGTGGTGTCATGCTTATAGAATGTGTGACAACATAACATGCATTTCGAGCAGGTTTATGATAAACTTTTCAATTTCATTGCTACATTAAATTTTCCTATATTGGAACCCAAACCAAACATGTAAGGTTGTGTGAATATAACAGTTACATAACATTAAACAATATATAATTTCAGAAGCTAGTGTTTCCTAGTTTGTTTTGAGTAGTATAGATAAATTATATTTGTATTGGGAGGGGGCACTTGATGGATACTGTGTGAATAATTGAAATTATAAATGATGTTTTAAAGTAAAGTTGCAATTACGTTACTGCTTTCCTGAAATTATTAGACCTCACAATATAGATTATATATTCAAAGTCCTTAATTACATTATATATCTTGCATAACGACCTATACTAAGCACGTTTAAACAATGACATCATGGTGGGCAACATCATTACATTGATCAGCAAAACAATTTAACACAAAATGGATACAATAAATAAATGTCACGTAACTGCAACTATCTCCTCTGTTAAAAAAAACATTCAAAATTATTTTTTGTTATAAAAAATAAGTTAGCGAAATATCCATGTCAGTAAGTGCCCCCTCCCAATCCTATAATGAGTGAAGTGGAGTGGAGTGGGTGGGCGTGTCCCTTAGTTTTACTTTCACGCCCTGTAATGCTATTCGCGCAGTAAACGTAGGGAGAGAATCTGAATATCTAAATACATTGGAATATTTTTCCCTATAATAGACTCATCACTTAAGTGTAATTCTAGCATTCCAGTTGTAGCAATGTTGACATCCATATGAAGGTAGGAAATTGGAATTTCAATAATAATAATAAGTCCAGGTTGAGTGTACCAAAATATTGATACTTTCAGAACTGAATAATCACAGCATCATGAAACCCATAATATGTTTGTATAACTTCAACATTAAGAATGTCAGCGTTTTTAATGTATACATGGTCAATCAACGTTCCACTTTCTGTAGTTGGTAAGGCTACACATTGTTTGAATCCTTGCTTTTCCAAAATGTTCTGCACACTGGAAGACACAAGTATATTTTCGTTGAAATCACCAATAATAATGTTACTTGCAGATATTTTACTCATTTCACTAACCAGACACAATAGGTTTTCTCTAAACACATCAGCTTTATATGACCGCGGTCTATATATAACAGCTACTGACACACATAAGTCTTTCACATAAAAAGCTAAGTACTCCAAATTAGACACATGTAGCTTGAGGAATTCAGTACTTTTATGAATGCTAGAATAAACTGCTACACCTCCATGTGCCTGTTGTTTCAAATCTGATGTTATCTCATTAGATGTATCATAAGATAATGACCGTGGTTTGTGATGAAAATCAAAATCTTTTAATTCTAATTCACTATATTGTTGCCCATCCAGTAGCCAGGTTTCTGTCAAACACATAAAATCAACATTAACAAGTCTTTTATCGCATTTGATGTCTTCAAAATGAGATAATAATCCTTCAACATTGTATAGCAAGATAGTACATTGGCAAACCCTGTCTGACACTGATTTTGACGTCAAGTATTTTGGCATGCTTAATAGAGCTGATTCAATCTTTTCATTGCAATACATACTCGATTCCTTGAAATCTTGAATAATAAGGCCATCTAATGACTTAACTCTACTCAAGGCTACATAAGCTTGCCCTGGAGAAAATATTTTATTCAATGATACTACAGCTTTCTCTACTGTTAATCCTTGTACTTTGTGTATAGTGCATGCATAAGCTAGCTTTAATGGATATTGTCTTCTAATGCCTCCACCATTGTTTACTCTGTCCTCTGATGGTTTTATAGGTGTGCTATTTGGTGATAATACAGAGAAGCTTCCAGATTTACTGCGTAGTTTAGTACCAACCTTCACGTTATCAAACACTACATATATACAGGATGGAAATATGTTATTGTCTTCAAAAGAAATATGTGCAATTTTGCCAAAAACACCATTTACTAGACCATCAGATACATCAATGTTTTTAATTAACATCACACGAGCATTTATAGCCAAAGTAACCGTCTTTGCCAAGTTTGTATTGTAGACTTTGACATAGTTCCTCTCTCTCTGTTCTAGTTTTTTAGTTTTAGTATTTCTAGAAAAGTCTTGAGCATTAATACATATGGGGTTTGAACATGTTAAATGAAGCATGTTTATATTACATAGATCCACATCTTTATTTGTTGCAAATATATGCATACCATTGTACTCTTCACCAGTTTCACACAGACGAAACATGTTCACAACATTTGCTGGTAATTCATCAGATTTTCTTCGTGTTCTGACGCTATTTAATGCCTCAGCAAACTGTTGATCTTGCTGCCTTACTACATCTGTTAATTCAGCAATGGCGAAATAATCATTCCACAGATCCATGCCTTCGCTACTAACATATAAAGCTTTTCCTTTTACAGGTGGTAATTGATAAAAATCGCCTACAGCAATCACAGAAACATTTCCAAATGGTGAATAGTCACCAGTCTGTTTGATTTGCCTTAATCTCCCATGTATATAACAAAGCAACTTCTTGTCAACCATTGAAATTTCATCAATAATAAGAATCTGCAGACTACTTAGTTTGGAACGAATGGTGGTTAATGTATCTTGTCCTAGTGGTTGATATGGCAATTTGGCATCAACTGCTATTGAGAAAGTACTATGGACAGTGGTTGCATTTATGTTGAACGCAGCTACACCGGTCGGTGCTGTCAACAGAACAGAAATATCATCTGGATTTGGTAGAATACGAGCAAGAATTCTTGAAGCCTCATAATACACAGCTTTGATAACATGAGATTTTCCTGTTCCTGCTCCTCCACTTAAGAACATGTGAAATGGTGCAACATTCTTGCCATTAGCTTTATCTAAACACCATTGTCGAACAGTGTAAAATATATCACGCTGTTTATCATTAAGTGATCTCATCAATATTTTAGCCTCATCTTTGGACATTCCACACTGACTATATACTTCTTTACAAACGTCTTTTTTATCTTTGTGCAACAAGTCTGGAATTGAATCTTCACTTTCTGATTCATTAGATACCGAATTCGTACTAACTGATTCTAAACATTCTAATCTTTCCTTCTCGGACTCTGGATGAATTTGTGCCCATGCATCTTCTAAAAGAGGGCATGACTCAAGCATTTGCTCAGCTGCATCAATAACATCAACATCTTTCTCAAACATTGCTTTATTTCTGTCAACTATAGATTTAACTCTTTCAGGCCAATTGTTCTTGTATTTCACAGCACCAGTTTGATAAAACTCTTCAAATGAATGGAATTGTTTAGGTTTCAACTGGCATTCAGCCCTGTATGGTAGAAAAAGTTGCAATATACTTTGATAATGCTTCTCTGGTTGCTTAGTTACTGAAAATCTTGCATATCTAACAACTGCAGGATCAGTTCTTGTTCTCTTTTGCATAAAACCTAGACCATTATTAAGTTTAATAACTTTATTGTTATCAATATTTCTTTTTCTTTCTACCTCTGATGTAGGTACAATTCTGTATTCAGAAGCAAAACTTGCAAGACACATGGTATTAATTTCATTTGGTCTATTCTTATAACGATCAAGCATACTTGTCATCCAAATGTTTTCATTGTTGAGATCTCCGCCTTTACTCATGCTCTTTAAAATTGCTAGTGGAAGACTCATTTTAATTGGAGTATCGCCTGTAGGAATAAATTGTACTTTTCTTGAGCATTCTTTTAACCTTAAATTACAAACTCTGTATACAGCCTCCTGAGCACTCAACTCACGGTTGTGAAGATATACACCTCCAATTTTTTTCATTGCAAGTTTTGCATCCATATTCCCTTCTTTTGATGCTTCCCTCTGTGCATGATCTAACAACAATCCCATTTCTCGTTCTGCTTTTGAAATGTAGCTAATAATGTACACAACACAACTGTAGGCATCCACAATATATTGTATGTCCATATTTGCATTCCAGCATCTCAGAAGATCTTTGTTATATTGATTTACCCAAACATCAGAAGGTTGGCGTTTTAAAACTATGCTTGTTTTCTTTGTCAACACGCTAGACGCTTTCTCAAAGTTTTCTTGGGTTAATTCAATGTACGCAAACAAGGATGAAACAGATGTGAAGTTCTTTTCAGAATTGAGTAGTATATTCCAGATTTTTGTCAGAATTGCCATGGCTGTATCTTTAGTCATCTCATTTTGTTGGTCTGTTTCTTGATATTCTGATTCACTATCAACATAATTCTGTATGACATCACCAGTTTCAATTGTTTTCTCTTCTTTGTCATTAGATTTGTCTCCATCAGTTCGAGCAATAAAGGTTTTTCCTGAAGGTGGGCGTGGGAAATTAAATCTACAAGTAGTACCAAGTTTTCTGCAAGTTTTTGAATGTCTTGTACTGTGTTTTTGTACACTATTCACAATCTCATTAAGTTCTTCATCTTGTTCCGGAGATGGCATTTCACAAGTCACATATTTGTCCACAAAAGCTGTTACTTCTTCGTCATCATCTTTATCAATAATTGGTGCATCCTTTACCCAGAAAAGACAATGTGTATGAGGAGAACCACGTTGCTGAAATTCAACACGGTAAAAATAATCTACTATTTCGCCAATAGGTGCTGCAGGTGACATTATTACCTGTTTCAAAAAAGAGTGGAATCTGTGTTCAAACATTCGAGCTGCAGTTACAGGGTTGCTTCTTAATACAGAACATTTTTCAGACCAATCAAGCTCTTCAAAACTTCGTGTATCACCTTCTTCTCGAAGAATACATTCAATTATTTCAGGCCATCTCGTGTCAGCAGATGAAAATGAACAAAACCATGTAGGTATACCAAGCTGTCTTAACATTGCAAATAAATCTTTCTGTGCACTTTGCCAAAAAGGGGGTGTTCCACGGATGGGTTTCAAAAACTTGTATCCCTCATTGTGCTTAAGAATGTCAGTCAATGATTGTGAATTTGTTAAAGTTGCAGCTGTTACAGATTGACCACCTGCTTTACCAGAACCTTTGCGTAAGGCAATAGACACATTTGAGACAACTTGTTGTACTTCTGACAAATACTGAGCATAAAATATAAAATCTGTATTTTTTGCAAATCTACCATCTGCATTCATCAAACGAGTATGCAGATATCTTGACAATGTTATTTTTTCACTGCGTTTGTCATGAAATGTTGGTGATCCTTCAGGATACAATACAGGAAAAGACTTTGCTTCATTACCCTCATCCATTAACATTTTAACTGGACTATTTCCTTCAGCAGGGGCAATACAAGATATTTCATCAGAAGGTTGATCAAGAACTTCGGGTCCAACATCCACTGGTTGAAGACATGTATCTAAAAGTAATCCATCTTTTTCTTCTTCATTGTCCTCAAAATCTCTATTTTTTTCTTCAGAATGTTTTGAGGCACTATCTTCGCTATCTGGTGTTTCAATTTCTTCTTCAATTTTTGCTAAAGGATTAACCCAATCTTTGTTAAAACAAACATCACTATACCATTTATTGTTCTTCTGCAGATATACTAATGCATTTTTTATATGAGCCTCATTCACAAAGTGATACTGATAATGGCCCTTGTATGTTAGTTTCCGCTTCAGTTTTACTTTTATCATTTGATCATCTGATTCACATCTTGGTAAAATGGATGTAGCTTTATCAATGCTAGAAGGGACACATACAACAGGTCCATGAACACCATTCTGTCCACCTTTTGGTAAAGCCAACATTTTCATAAAAGGTATGTGCAATGCCACCAAATGTTGTTCAAGGGAGTTTAAGCATTTTAATTCATCTGGAATAGGCTTCAGATTAAGATTGTTGGTAACTGCTTCACATGGAATTTTACCACTAAGGATTTTTCTTTGACAAGTAAAACAAATCCATAATTTACACTGTCCATTTTTCAAATATAAACATTCACTATCACTAGAACACACACTGCTACATTTGTGTAGATAATCTTCGGTAATACACTTATCTGCAATTAATGCAACATTTCCACTTTTTTTGGTGTACACCTCTTTTTTACAGTGAATAACTTGATTTCTGAAAAGTCGCCGATGGCATACTGCACAGACAAAATCTGGACCATTGGCAATTTCATTTCTAAACATAGCCAATACATTTCTAAAATATTGTTTCTTATTTGATTCTATTAATCTCTTGGTGGTTATTCTATTTAAAAGATCTTTTCTATGCTGTTCATTCTTTTTATATGTTGTAGTACTCCTTTCCTTCACAGCTTCTCTGTGCGACGGATTATATTTATATTTAGCAATGCTTCTAGATTTCACAGACTCCCTGTGTAATTCATCATCTTCATATTTAATAATGCTTCTAGATTTCACAGACTCCCTGTGTAATTCATCATCTTCATATTTAATAATGCTTCTAGATTTCACAGAATCCCTGTGTAATTCATCTTCTTTATATTTAGTAATGCTTCTAGTTTTTATAGACTCCCTGTGCATTTCGTCATATTTATATTTTGTAGTGCTTCTTGTCTTCACAGCTTCCCTGTGAGACTTATTATTCGCATAATGTTGAATCATGTTCTTTTTTTTTCTTTGGCAAAAACTGTTATCATTGTAATATCGCTTTTGCTCTTTCTCTAGTTTACGTTTTTTAGCCACATGTTGCCCAGTTTGTTTAGCACTTCGTTTTCTTTGAACATATTCTTTCAAACATTTAAGGTAGGCACGTCTGCCCTGAGATTTTGTAATTTTTGGTTGTTTAGTTAAAGTGTTTGGTGCATCATCTGACTCTATATTGCTATCATTTTTAAATAATTTCATTGTTGCTCCAATATTAGTTTCTGTGCTTTCTGAACGTCTTTTTTTCGTTCCAATTTTTGACACCCTGTCTTGTTCTATAATGTTGCTCTGGGAGCAGTCACACAACACATCACCAGCATGCTTGACACATTCAACCACTTCATAATGTATTTCCATAGCGTGTTTTAAGTATATTGCTTTTCCATTATTGGATACACTCTTGTTAAGCTGATAGTTGGAATATTTAATCCATTTACCTCGGCTAAATGTGCAAATATCTGTTCTTAATAGATCAGCAGCTCCAAGTATTTCAACTTCTGTTGCCCATGTTTGAGCATATTGCATACCAGATGCTATAATGTAATCATCAACAGACACATGGCCTGGTCTTAAAAAGGGGTAAAACACAGGGTTATTCTTCTTTAGATGATTTACAATGGCAAATCTGATTCGCATGTGGTTATCCTCACTTCCAGATAGTACATATGACAAAGCCCGGAAAAAACAATTACCATCCCCTTGGATAGATTTGGTTTTACATGGTTCACCCATTTCAAAATTTTCAGTATGAAACCCAAATCTTTCTCTTTCATTTTGTAAACTAAGTTCAGTGCACAATCTTTGACGCATCTCAGAGGACAAGGGTTGATATAAAAACGGTGTATGATCTGATTCAACTAACTCCACTTCATTATCTGACTGAGTTTCAGTGTCAATAACATGACACTTTTCAGCATTAACATTTATACCCGTAACTTCAAACTGTTCATTTTCATGCACATGCATGGATACAGCAAGATCACAACAATGTTTATACACCATCTCAATACTACTGAACTGGATTGCTATGCTTAATCCATCAGGTGCTACCATGCCTTTGGAATTTCTTGAATGTGAATCAAAGATCCAATAAAATCCATCATTCTTGATCACAGCAAATGCTGCTCCACCAAATATAACAAAGCATGAATTATATTCAGTTAATGATATATCAAGAGCATTGTCAAATGGTGTAAGAAATGTGTTCTCATCATCACTTTCACCAATAATACCAAATAATGAGTCACCAACACTCAAAGTAAACTGGGTGTCAAATAAATCAACTGTTTGTGGTAATTCTGTCACTAATAACAGTTCTGAATTAACAGTTGTAGACTGTTGTAAAAGGCCATACAATTCATTACCAGTTTGCAGTATTATATCCAAATCTTCCGATTCCCATGAATCTACACATTTGATTTGACCGAATATCATAGAAACTAAGCTATTTGCAACACACTGTTTTCCACTGTTATCTAGAAATTGATGATGACCTTGATGAAAGCTTCCTTGTACTGAAGTTTTTAGCATGAACTTATTACCTGTTGTCTGATCATTAACATTTCCAACTGAATCATTTAACAAATGAAATTGCTCTAATGAGAAACTCTCTGCAACATTATTTGTTTCTTCATCATGTACTTTATTAAAAATACTTCCAGCACTAATTTGCGACTCGTTCTGATCCCGAAAGATAATACTTACAGATTCATTCTGATCCCGAAGGACAATACTTTCTGATTCATTATGATCCCGAAGGACAGTATTGCTATGATCCCGAAGGACAGTATTGCTATGATCCCGAAGGACAGTATTGCTATGATCCCGAAGGACATTATTGCTATGATCCCGAAGGACAGTATTGCTATGATCCCGAAGGACAGTATTGCTATGATCCCGAAGGACAGTATTGCTATGATCCCGAAGGACAGTACTTTCTGATTCATTATGATCCCGAAGGACAATACTTTCTGATTTATTATGATCCCGAAGGACAATATCGCTTTGATCCCGAAGGACAGTATCGCTTTGATCCCGAAGGACAATATCGCTTTGATCCCGAAGGACATTGGTTGGTGGGTTTCTACCCAAGGCCAACCTCTTCTTTAGAGCTTCACCTCTCTTCCATCCTTTCTTTCGAGGCATCTGAAAGATACAATTGTCAAAATACGAGTGATTTATTTAATATATTTGCTAAATTGAGCACTGTTTTTACCTACAAGAGATAGGTACATTGTTATTAAAATACAGATGCTACCTGTGTCAATTTCATTAGCAATACTGCTAATTTGCAAGCAAAACAGTGAGATAAATTGCAAATTTGCATTGTGAGTTTTTTTCCTTCACAGTTAAATACCACACAGCTGTCTTGAATTGGATCATCACACAAATGCATGTACATAGGTCTGATGTCTGTGTTTATGATTTTTGAA
This sequence comes from Saccoglossus kowalevskii, assembly GCF_978046115.1. Classification (NCBI taxonomy): domain Eukaryota; kingdom Metazoa; phylum Hemichordata; class Enteropneusta; family Harrimaniidae; genus Saccoglossus; species Saccoglossus kowalevskii. Next base: position 100,908 of record NW_028188676.1, read on the forward strand.
GTTTATACAGTTGTTAATAAAGAGCTAAACATACACTCATATCTACCCCTAAACATGTTCAAACATGATCAAAGTGTTTGTGTGAATGAGATCTGGTTGTAAAAAATGGTTGATTTCAAAAATATGCTACCTAAAAATTGTGGACATACAGCTTTCTTGAATTAGAACACTATAGAACTTATTTACTGCTTAGAATGTCTATTGAATTACTAAACTAAAAACCTGATTGGTCCAGATATGTATGCATAGGCTAGAAAGATTGACACATATATATATATCAATTCCCCAGTTGAGTGACAAAATGATCTACATATAGCACTAACTCCCACAAATCATGTGAACTTTGATATATTTTACCATAATGCTGACATGTAGTAATAATGTGTATAAGTATCAATACATACTGAGCAGTATATAAGCATATATCCAGAATTCACACTTCATTATTAACGGCTAAAAAAATGTGCACATGTTTGATACATAATTTTTAGACATATCTTACCTTTCAATATACAGGAATAGATTGTTATAGACTGCAAGTGAAATATAGAGAACTGTTAAATTATGCAACATAGTGAATTTACAATTATTATAGTAATGTGACGGTCAACACAGCAATTATTGGTATTAATACAGATAAATGGCAAACCTACACAGGAAAGTGTAACAAACAACTCTTTAATAAACATAATAAAAAATATTCACTGAATCTCTATTCACTAAACTATTCACTCTTCGCTACAAATTATTTAAAAAATTGTTCGCCCTGTTAATTGATTCAGGTTGATTTCAGGAAACATGAAATAGCAAATCATTACAACCAATGATTATTGACAAGGGGTCATTAACTTGACCAGTGGCTGAAACCGCAACATGCAGTTAGTACTATAGGTCAAAGGTCACAATACAAAATAAAACAAGTCATTGTCAATGACACGTCCCCGTTCCGTTCATATTTGAGTGACATATACATTCAAAGCAGCAACAATATGGATGTTGAACTGCATTCAGTAAAACAAAATAGCCACCAGTCAGCCAATTTTAACACAATCCAAACAAAAATTTTAAGTAAATTTGCCGACGCATGACTAAG